>NW_004457532.1:734538-862924 GCF_000313135.1 Acanthamoeba castellanii str. Neff
CCAGAGAGGAAGTACAGGCCTCCGGCGCTCATGAGGGGGATGATGCCGGAGACGGGCGAGGTCTGGCGATCTCTGAAGGTTGCAGACTCGATCACGATGTCAAAGGACACCCTGCGAGAGAGGAGCACAGGGTCGGTGTCGCGGGTGTGGATTGTGACGTCCATGTCTCCGTGCGCCATCTTCCCCTGCTCATGCCACTCCTGGGCCAGTCGCTGATCTTTCTCGACGACGTGCATCTGCAGCTTCTCGCCAAAGCTCCTGTTCGCGCCAATTGACATCAGAGAGGTCAGCACCTCCTCTTCTACTCCGCGAAACGGTTGGCAGGTGTACGCTTTCCACATGGCATAGCTCCACTCGACGTGGCTTGGGTCATCTCCCAAGCCCAGTAGCAGCACTCTGTACCACACGCACACACGCACCACGCACACACACGCGCGCGCGCGCACACACAACCACACACACACACACACACGCTCACACAGAAACACACACGCACGCACACGCATACGATGTACACTTGAGCTTATGGTCTTCTTCTTTCCTCCTCTTCTTCTTCAGCTTCGTAGTGTGGGGCGGGGGGTGGTACCTGAGAGTGGCCTGCGGCTGGAGGCTGTAGGCGTTCTCGTGTACTCCACAGAGGGCGACCGAGGCCTCGCCTCTCCGGAGGGGTCCGAGGTACTTTTCAAACAGCAAGGCATTGGGCGACTGTGGCTCTTCGCAAAACCACAGCCCCGTTGGTAATGGTCTTGTAATTGAGGGCACTGACTCCGTTGAGGGTCCTGCTGTCTGTGAGGGGTATCTCTGGATGAAGAAGACGATTGGTTACAACACACCAGGTAACATGACCATCGACAGGTTCATGATGGGGGTGATTTGGTAGAAAGGGCGGTAGAAGTGAGTCCGCACCATCCACTGGTACTCGTTGGCAAAAATGATGGTGACGACGATGAGTACGACCACAAGCCAAGACGAGTACTTCATATGGGACGACTTGTGGAGAACACCACTTCGTTCGGGTTGAAGTGGAGAACACCACTTCGTTCGGGTTCCGTTCTGCTTTCTCTCTCAAGCTTGGAACGTATGTTGTCATGGATGTGTCACGTCCAAATATGGTTCTTGTTCTTTTTCTTGTTCCCTCCTAAAAGAGTACATCCTTGTTATGGGGCTTTTAATAATGCAAAACAAGTTACGGTTGGGTGAGCTCTTCAAAGAAAAGAAACAACCGTGAATGAGGATGATGACGATCAGATCAGATCATGCCCTCCTCTTCCTCCTCGGGCGAGATTTGGTGGCTGTCGGCGACCTCCATCACCTCCTCCTCTTCCTCCTCAACCGCTTCTTCATCTCCGTCTTCATCGGGCTCGTAGATCTCGCCTTCCTCCTCCTTTTCCTCGTTCGCCTGGGCTGACGGAACCGCAACCACTTCCTCTTCCTCGACCACTCCCTCTTCATCTTCGTCGGGCTCGTAGATCTCGCCTTCCTCCTCCTCGCCTTCATCGTTCTTCTTCTCGGCCACAACCACTTCGACCGCCGCCACCTCCTCTTCCACCGTCTCCGCCTCTTCTTCGGCGTCAGGCTCGTAGATCTCGCCCTCTTCCTCCTCTTCTTCATGCTCCTGCTTCTCGGTCGCCACCACCATCACCACTTCCTCTTCATCAGCGTCGGGCTCGTAGATCTCGCCCTCTTCCTCCTCTTCCTGCTTCTCGGTCGCCACCACCACCACCACCTCTTCGGTCGAAGCATGCTCCTCGGCCTTTTCCTCCTCGTCGCCCTTCTCGTCGGGCTCGTAGATCTCGCCCTCCTCCTTTTCCTCCTCGTCGCCGTCGGCCTTCTTCTCGGCCACAACCACTTCGACCGCCACCACCTCCTCTTCCACATCCTCGCTGTCGGCCTTTTCCTCCTCGACGTCCTCCTCTTCCTCGCCGTGCTTCTCGTGGGAATCGGCGTGCGCCACGAGCTCCTCCTCTTCCTCCTCCTGCACCTTTTCTTTGATCGCTTCTTCTTCCTCCTTCTCTTCCTTCTCGACCGCCTTCTCCTCCTCCTCTTCGGCTTCCTCCTTTTCCTCCTTCTCCTCACCATCGTCGTCGTGCTCGGGCTCCTCAACCTGGGCCGCCTCGGGCTCTTCCTTGGTCTCTTCTTCCTCTTCCTTGATCTCTTCTTTCTCCTCCTTCTCGGCCTTCTCCTCCTCGGCTTCTACCGCCTCCTCCTCCGCCTCCTTGGACGCTTCCACGTCGTCGCCGTCGTGGTGGTGCTCGGCTTCCTTCTCCTCGACCGTCTCGGGCTCCTCCTGCACTTCGGACGGCTCGGCCACGGTGGTCTCCTCCTCCTCCTCCTCCTCCTTGGCCTCCTCTTCCGCGGGGCTCGTCTCGGCGTGGGCGTGGGCAAAGTGGACGATGCCCTCTTCGATCACCTCCTCCTCGACCACTTCTTCGATCTCCTTCTCCTTCTCCTTCTCCTCCTCGTGACCGACACCGGCTTCGCTCGCGTGCCCCGCCTCGGCAACCTCCTCCTGTTCCTGCTCATCGTCGTCCTCCTGCTTCTCGACCTTGTCCGCCTCGGCCTTTTCCTCGTGGGCCTCCTCCTCTTCCTCTTCCTCCGCGGGGCTTGCCTCGGCGTGCGCGGAGTGGACCGCGCCCTCTTCGGCGACCTCCTCGATCGCTTCCTCGATGAGCTCCTCCACGATCGCTGCGGCCTCCTCCAGTTCTTCTTCCTTCTTCTTGGGCTCCGCCTCTATTTCCTCCTGTGCCTCTTCCTTGTGACCGGCGTCGGCGTCGTCGCTGGTGTGCTCGGCCACATCGCCTTCCGCTTCCTCCACCTTCTCCTCCTCGGCCTGATGGTCATCGTGGGCAGCAGCCACCACCTCCTCCTTGCCCTCTTCTTCGCTCTTCTTTGGCTCGTGTTCGACCACGACTGACTCCTCCTCGCGATGCTCCTGCTCCAGCTCGGAGGGAGCCCCGGCTTCGCTCTCCTCGGCCTTGTCGGCCTCCTCGGTCGGCTCCTCCACCGCCTTCTCCTGGCCGTCGACGTTGGCTTCGTGCTGGTGAGACTCGACCGCTGACTTCTCCTCGTCAGCCGCTTCCTCCTCCTCGTTGTGGTGGTGATCGTGTTGCTCGGATTCCTGCGACTCTTGGTCCTCCTCCTGCGCCTTCTCCTCGTGCACGGGGTCGGCCGCCTTCTCGCCGTTCTCCGGCGCCGCGACGGTCTCGTCCTCCTGGTCCTCCTGACGCTGCTTCGCCTCATCGTCGACCGATGCAGCGTCGCTGACCGATGAGGTGGCCTCCTCTACAGCCTCTTCCTTGGCCTTCTGGTCGTCGCCCTCCTCCGCCGATGCCGGCTTCGACTCCACCACCTCAAGGGTGGCGGCAACAGCGACGACGGCGCCAGTCTCCTCCTTGTGATCGTCCGTGCGGACCTCGGAACCGTTCTCCTCCTCCGACTTCTGCTTCTTCTCCTCCGACTTTTCCTCGGCGTTGTGCTGGGCAAAGTCCTCGGGGGCGAACGCGACGAAAGCGGGAGACTCGGATCCGGCCTTGACCAGCCGGATGCGGCACGTCTTGGGCCGGTTCTTGACCGACGACACCAAAGTCTCCTGCACATCGGGAAATGAAAAAGTTTGCAGAGCCGTGAGAAAGCCGGCACAGCACAGCAAAGGCACTAGGTCGAGCCCAGGTACCGAGACGAGCTTGGGGGCGATTAGCTTGAGGTTGTCCGAAGCCTTGGAACCGACCCACACGTAGATGTGGTAGAACGCGTCCAGGGCTACCACCGCCGAGTCCTGGTTGGTGACGTGGTGATGAGGGAGACGGTGCATTGCGGGTTTTGAGTCGATCCTGCTACTGCTAGGGCTGCATAGTTCGTAGAAAGTGGGCCAGCGCAGGCGTACCTGCCACACGCTGTCCTTGAACAGGACGGCGGGGATTCTCTTGGCGGCGCCCTCGTGAGTGAAGAGCTTCACGCCGCCCTTCTCATCCTCGTACACGCTGGAGCACACACGGGGAAAGTTTGAATATGAGATTGGCACTTCAAGCACTACCCAGCGATCACCCCCTGGTAGTGGAGGTGATGGAGGATGGAGTACTGGTGGAGGGTGGGCTTGGGCTTCGTCTCCTCCTGGGCGTCGGCACCGGCCGAGGCCGCAGTGGCGGGCTTGCCCTTTCCGCCCAGCGCAGTCCAGAAGGCCGCCGACTTGCTCTTGGATTCCTCCTTGCCCTCATCTGCTGGCCCAGCATCATAACAAAATAAAGAGTTTAAGTGGTTGTACGCCGGGTTGATGGTGAGGGGAGGGGAGGGAGGGAGTACGGAGAACGTGGACGCTGACATCCTGGAAACTGTGGGCGACACGCTGAGCCAGAGCCTCGGCGGCCTCCTTCTCCACGGGGTTGGCCTGCAGGCCGTGCCAAACAAACACGCGCGCCAGCTTGCGCGAGCCTTGATGTATTGGTTGGGGAAGGGAACGAAGTTAAGAAAGTCGAGATAATGCAAGATAATGCTGATATGAGGCGGTTGTACCATCGCCAACGAGGAGCACGAACGAATCGCCGCTGTTGAGGGAGCGATACGAGACCTCCATCTCGGAGACGTGGGTGGTGACGGCACCCTTCACGCGCAACAGGAACACGCTCGTGCTGGGCTTGGACGCCGCGCCGGCCGGCTTGGCTGCGGTCGATGCGGGCTTGCTGCCGCTGGTAGTGGCAACAGGTCGAACCGGGGAGGACGTGGCCGACGACGGCGAAGGTCTGCGCGGGGCGGCGACGCCGGGCTTGGCGGGCGAGGAAACCCTCGAGCCGGGCGCCGGCTTCACCGCGATGGCGGGCTTGGTCGTGCCGGCTGTCGGCCTCGACGTGGGCTTCGTGGCGGTGGCCGTGCCGGGCCTGGTAGTCGACGATGCGGGCCGAGCCGTAGTCGATGCAGGCTTGGTACCAGTAGTGCCGGCTGCCGGCCTCGACGTGGGCTTCGTGGCGGTGGCGGTGGCAGTGGCCGCGCGAGAGGGAACCGTCCGCACGGCAGGGACGGGTCTCACACCAGCGGCAGCCGTCGAGGCAGTGGGTCGCGGCGCTGGGCGTGTGGTCGTCGCGCCAGCGGCACCAGCAGTGGGCCTGGTTGTTGTGGGCCTCGCCGCGGTCGAAGTTGCAGGCTTCACGGATGCCGGTTTTACTTCACGGGTGTGGCGGCAGCGTAAGCGAAAAAAGTGGCTGTCTTCAGCTTGGCGCGAAAGAAAGAGTACCTGCTGTGGCCGTAGTGGGCCGGGTGGTGGTGGGCTTCACGGGCGAAGCAGTGGCCTGTTTTTCCATTGTGCACGCTATCGATGAGCAAGCACGAAAGAGAGGAGAATAAGAGACAACAAGAGGCGTAAACATACCGAACCGGGAGGCTTCGCGACAGTGGTCGGGCGAGTGGTGGCTAAAGCACCAAACACAGAGATCATTAAAAATGCAATGAAATTGGTAAAATTTGTTTGGAGTAGAATGCATGCGAGGCGTACTTGGCCTGGTGCTGGCAGGCCTTGTTGCGGGCTTCGCTGTGGTCGCTGCAGGGCGAGTTGCCGGTCGCTTCACTCCATTTTCTTTATCCTTTTCGGATGTGGCGGAACCGAAACTGGGCCGCTTGACCGCTGAGGTGCCGCTGGTGGACACTGTAGGCTTGGGCTTCGTCACCGCTCCCGCAGCAGATGCAGGCCTCGCAGTTCCTGTGGTTGCAGGCTTGCGTGCAGAGGTCGCAGCCGATGTCGTGCCATTTGCGGCGGGCCGAGTCGTAGAAGGGCGAGACGAGGCGGGCTTCGTCGCAGAAGAAGCAGGCTTTGTAGAGCTGCTCATGATCGCTTCGAAATTCGATGCAGAACTGAGGCGAGGGGAAGGTGCAGAATGGAAAATTCGTTGATTGTCTCTCTACACAAACCGATCCAATCGATTGAACAGAGAAAACGCAGCAGAATCCTTGCAGCTGCTTGCGCACGTTCACTTCTTTACCTCGCTTTGCTTCTCTCGATTGGCAAGCCTCAAGCGTAAAACGTCCGCCGTTGTTCTTGGGCAGCAGAGCAATGAACCCTTTCCCGCCAAATCAGAGTCGACAATATTATGGCGATAGAGAAATAGAGAAACGTAAAATGAAAGTAAGAAGAAAATTGGAAGTAGCAGATGGAGGATGAAGATGGGGAGCACGAGGCAGAGCCTGTGCTGTGGCCCATCCGGTACGGACTGGCAATGCCCTACATGACGGACAAGTACCGGACCGGGGGAGAAATAGACCTCGGTCTGCGCGGCGGATTCCTGCTCGCCAATCGCTTCCGCAAAACACAAGATGAAGAAGATCACACGAAGGAAGACGAGATCCAGGTCCTTGCACGTGCCACCTCCACTTATGCGCGTGCCATAGCTCAAGAGGAAGACGAGACACTCAGAGATGTGCCAGCTTTGGGTGCGTCTTGACGTAATCTCGAGATTTTATCTATTGCATGATTTAATTCTTGATTCTTGATTAAATGAGTCTGTGCTTGTGCAGAGGCGTGCACGCGTCTGCAGCCCCTGAGCGCTCTCGAGCTGGTCCACATGGCCCCGCAGCCATTTTTGTCCGCCAACGACCTCGTCACGCCTCCCCTTACGGTAGCCTCCGGCGTGGCGCCACAGGAACAGGTGAGCGTTGTGGTGGCCTCGCCCGTGCGTATTACCAACTGGTGCCCTGTGGCTAACTTCACACTCGCGTGGCGTGATGCTCTTTACCGGCAGCTCACGCACCTGCTGGTGCAAGAGGGCCCGGGTGCGGACTTTGTGCCGTCGGTGGTGGCCGCCGCAATGGGGCTGGGCGATTCCGAAGAAGGTGGGCGCCCTTGCGATGTGGTCTGCACGTGTGCGCTGCTGATGTGGTGAATTGTGTGCCCTCTGCTTCGCCCATCAGAGACTTCTTCTGCCGCCGCCGGCTTGGAGGACAAGTCCGAGTGCATGGCCTGCGTAGCCCCGGCCGCTGGCTTTCCGGCCTTCCTCATATTCGTCACGGGCCTGGGCCGAGACACACTCAATATCTTTTTCACCCTTATGATGCGTGTTGTGTGTTGTGCGTTATGTAGTGTTGTGTCATGTTGCGTTAATGTCGTGGTCTCGAATGTTCTCGACTCCTTAACCATCACCACATTTAAGCGCTCTGGCGGAACCGAGATCGGCCCGCTTGCCTCCCGCTTGTGATACTCGCTGCCTTCGCTCGGGTATCAAGTACGTGTCTCCGCGACTGCTTAGTGCCGACAAGTGCTTACCATCCATTCATTGCTTCGCTTCGCTCTATCAGCCAGGTTCGTGCTGTCACCGTGAACAGCGACGCGGCAGGCCCGCCGCGACCGCGCGTGGCTGTTACGACCGCCAACTCCTGCTTCATCTTCTCCATTATGAGTAATCCCACCCTCATCACAAGTGTTTTACGTCTCGTTCTATTATGGTTGTAACCATTGTACATCTTTTTCATCAAGACACGGAGAACCAGTCGTACCGACTTCAGCAGGAGAAGATCATCAGACTTACATCGCAGCCCATCGATATCGCAATCTCCCACCACACCTCCGACCTCGTCATCGTCACCAGCAATGGTACTAACTCCCTCCCCCCACTGCATTCTTGCCATTCCTCACCGCCAGTGTGTTTGTCATGGGGTGGGGCAGGAACGGTTCACCTGTGGGAAGCCAGCAACCCGGGGCGACTCCGGGTCATTGAAAAAGCGCCCACCGACGGCCCGTACGTAGTGCCCGTGTCGCCTGTTGGCGGAGACATTGCGGCCGCAGGTGTGGTGACTAATATGTGAGGGCCTCGACGTATCTGTGCAGGAGCGCCAGCATCGGGGACTACGTATGCACGTTTGGCGCGCATCCGCGCTCGCTGCTGATGGTCAAGCGACGGGTCGCGCCCGAGCTGCTCCGCTTCGATTTCGCCACCCGGAAGACGGTCAAGTCGACGTTGCCACTCCCTTCCGTGGCGGAGAGCGTCCTTGGGTACCCAATTCGCGCTACCGCGGCCCCATTCAAGTTTACCGTCAACCAACACTGTGTGTGTGCGCGGTGGTGTGCGCGTAGTCTTGCACGACATCCCTGGCATCCGTTTCACCTCGTCATTACGACTCCCCAGCACGTCCTGCTCTTTGACGAGAGGTCCGCCCATTCGTCGCCGCTAACCGCACAAAACAAACTCCTCGCTGCTGACCGCGCTATCTGTTGCATGGCATCTCGTGCTGTGCAGGGATACCGGGTCGTCTCTGCTAGCGTGGCGCCATCACATGCTGAAGGAGCCGCCGACCCTCGTCACCCTCCTGCAACCACACCCCGAGCAGTTGTCGAGTACGCGCAACGCCGCCACCCCTTCCTTCCCAGTTCTGGGTAATCACTCACATGTGATCGCCCGCCCATTCAGCGTACATACTGGTAGCCAATCGCTTGCGAGGCGAGATTTTATTCCTCCAGTACACCCTCGGTACGCGCTCACTCGACCACCAAAGCGAAACGCGCCCAGATGACTTACATGCAGAGCGAAAACATTTCAGGAATGGACTTGATGATGCCCGCGCTGGACCACGCCGAGGAGGTACCCTATTTCTCGCCTCTTCGTTTTCGTTCTTCCCCCAATGTAAGGCCAAAATTCCTCACATTCCCACCCCTTTTGCCCAGGGAAAGGGCGTGTGGGACAGAACGGGCCAGCTGTGCACGGTGTTCAGCCCCGAGCGGCCGATCGGGCTGCCTTCCGTCTTTGCTTCGCGCCAATATGACGTGATGTGCGTATTTTCTTTTGCCATACATGGCATGTCGTTCGTGTGCTGTGAGTCGTGTGCAGAGACTGATTGGGTGCTTGCAGACAGTCGAAGTATACGGCGTATGACCCGGTGCGGAACGTGCTAGCGACCAGCCTCCTGCCCAAACTCCTGCTCGGACTATGCGCCTTCGTCACAACTGAAGAAGACGACGTTGCTCGAGACGCTGCCTCGCCGCCCGCCAATCGACACATGGAAGTGTTCCAGATGTCCGAGGTGCGACGCACACAATGCACACGACGCATGGCACGCCGCACGGCGCTAACTGGAATTTCAGGCAGGCGACATTTTCATGCAGATGTTTCGGCTGGTGTCAGCAGCGCGAGAGCAAGAGAGAAGGAAGAAGGAAAAGAAGAACGAGAAAAGGGAAGAAGAAGAGCGGCCACCATCGCCGCCACCACCATCGGTGTCGCTCATGTGGGACCACACCGACGCGCGGCTGATTACGACCGACGTAGAGCTGTGGGACCGGTGGGAGGCCCGCTTCCGAGGGCAGCGCCGCCATCGGCCCGACGCCGGCCCGGAGGTCGATCCGCACTGCAAGCTCGACCGGACGGACCTCCTCGCGTACCACATCGCGGCCGAGGAATACGATTCATCGGCCCAGCACGTGCAGATGGCGCAGCGGGAGGACGAGGAGCGGCTGCGCGACAAGCTGCGCGACGTCATCGCGTTCCTGCGGCGCGGCCAGAAGACGGTGTTCGACCTCCACTGGCACCTAAAGTGCGAGCTGGGCCTCGTCGTCTCCCCGCAGGCCATCGCCCGCTTCCTGGCCAAGATGTACGCCACCAAGCACGAAAACGGAAACGAAAACGAAAGCGGAAACGAGAGCGAAGCCGCCAGGTCGACGACAACAGCGGCGCCGGCCGGGAGCGGAGTGTCATCGAGTTTCAACGACGCGCGCGGGGCCGTGCGGCGCAAGGACACGCGAACGGAGCTGTTCGAGCGCCTGTACAGCGCGCGGCCGATCGACGAGGCGCTCGAGGGCTTTGGCGAGTTCGGGCGGCTGCTGGCCGACGCTGACCGGCGCGCTCGGGAGGACGCCCAGCGCGCGCAGCGCGCCAAGGACTCCAAGGCCCGAGCGCGCGAGCGGACCGTTGCCAAGCGACAACGCCAGCGGCAGCGGCAGCGCCGACAGCAACGCGAGCGCGAGGCCGCCGAGAACGACGACAACAACTTCTCGCTCTTCCCCATGACGCCTGTCAACAGCGGCGTTCGCCACCACCAGCTGAGCCCGAGCCCGTTCGGCGGCGGGCAGAGTCCACTGCCGTCGCCCATACTCCCTTTTGGCAGCGCCAGCTGGGCCTACGAGATAGGCGGCCCGAGGGTTGAGCCGTCAGCCAACGACTACGATGATGGTGGTGGTGGCGATGATAAAGAAGATGACGATGAAGATGACGATGAAGATAAAGAGAATGAGGAGGAAGAGGAGGAAGAGGTGGACTACTACAAGATGGGCCTGGGCGACCTGGCAAAGAAGTGGCAGAATCGCGAGCGCGAGATGCGACGTAAGCTTAACCTACCCGAGGAGGAGAACGAGATGGAGGAGGATAACAGCCCGTCATCGCCGGAGGCCTCGTTTGTGCTCAATTCAAACCCAACCATCGCAGCGTCGCCGTCGCCGGTGGAGCTGCTGAGCGCAGAAGACGACGACGAAGAGGACCCGCTGCGGCTCGACAACAACTCGCCGCCTTTCTCGCAATCGCAGCCGGAGTCGCAGCCGTCGCAGCCGACCACGTCGCCGCGCCCGTTCAAGCGGCCCATGTTTCCGTCGACAAAGCGCTCGGCCTCGCAGTCGCTCATCGCCTCGCAGGGCTCGCCATCGACGAGCACATCGACAACGACGACGACTTCGCCCAGGCGCCTGTCGCGCCAGCAGCGCGCCGTTCCCGCGTCTCCGTTCTCCGCCGCATCGTCGTCAGGGCCGCCCAGGCGACAGTCTGCGCCGCGACTCCTCCAGGGCAAGATCACGGATCTCCTGTCCCCGAAATCAACCCCAACCTCGGCTGGCCCATCATCGGCCCTGGCCACGTCATCATCGCCCGCGCCGCCGTCGCCACTGCCACGGCCACAGCCACCACTACAGCCGAGTACTCCTAATTCCTCGGATTCCGACCGCGGCACGCCGGCGAGGGCGACGACGACCACGGCGGCGGTGGCGGCGATTATGCCATTCACGCCCTCGCCGCTCACCCCCGCACCGGTGCTTGCGCGCCCGCGTTCACACACCCTCGCGCCCTCGCCCTCGCTCTCGGCGCCAATGCTGTCGCCCATCGCCGACTACGCCGGCTCGCCCTCTCCGCCGTCGCCATCACCGTTGCTGTCACCGCCGCCGATCATCGCTTCTTCGCCCAAGTCGCCCATCATCAGCTCTGCGACCCGCCGATCCGCCGCCGCCGGCACCAAGCGCAAACGTGCCGAGGGCTTCTGAAGCCGAGCGCACGCGTTGTTTTCTTTTTCGGTCGAAAACAACACACGCACCGCACACGACACACGACGCGTGTCTGTTTAGTCCTCGCCCTAGTACTTGGCGGGGCTTTGCTTGGGCTGGCGCTGGCTGGCGACGGTGCCGTCGTAGGTGCGTCGGGCCTCCTCGCGCTGCTCCATGCGGGCCGCCCAGGCCGCCAGCCGCGGGTAGCGCGGCAGCACCGCGTCGCCCTCGGGCGTGGCCCGCAGATCGGCCAGCGGCGGGTACACGAACAGATCGGCCCACGTCACATCGTCCCCCACAAAATAGCCCTCACCACCGCCGCCGCCAAGCAGGGACTCGAGCAGGGCCAGCACCGGCTCCAGGGCCTCCAGGCCCGGCTGCACCTTGGCCCGGACCTCGGCCTCGAGTGCTTCGTGGTCGCCGCCAGTGCTGGCCGATTGCTGCTCGAGGGCCAGGCGCGGCTTTACGACGCCGAATTCGAGGCGACGGAAGAGGTGGTCGGCGGCGAGGCTCGCGATGGTGTCGATGCGGGCGTTGGTGCGCGGATCTTGGTCGGCCGAGCGCAGGGATGGCGCGCTCGGCGCTCGGGCCGCGGGGAAGATGACGGTGTCGAGGTAGCGCGCAATGGCAGCGCTCTCGTAGACCTCGAAGGGCTCCTCGCCCGGGCAGCGTTGGTGTGCAAGCACGGGGATGAAGCCGAGCGGGTGGTGCTTGCAGGCTTCCTCGGAGTGCGGCAGGCAGCCCACCTGGCATTTTATTTATTAATATTATCAATATTAATACTATCAATATTATCAATATTAATACTATTACGAAAATATTGAATTATAATAATAGATGAGCTGCAAATGATTTTGTCTTGATTTTATTTATTTATTTATTTAACGAAAAATGCAAAATGCAGCGCGAGGTACCTGATGGAAGGGCACTCGCTGGGAGTGCAGTGCCATGGCGATGGCGCGTGTGAAGGTGGAGAGGGGCGCCCCATACAGGCATACTTCGCTTGTCCTGAGGTCTTCCATCTGGGCTACTTTTGGCTTTTCTCGTTTTTTCTTTTTTGTTTCCCTTTTTTACCGGCAGCCTTGTTTTGTCTCTGCGTTCCTCTCATTCCAACCGTTGCGACCGGTTTATATGCTTTTATTTTTGTGTGGAGTAATCAGAGAGGCCGAGGAATGATGAATGGGCGAGTGGCCTCGCCCTTAGTGCCACGCTGGCAACGCAATGAAAACCAGAAGCGATTGCGCGGCGAAGAGTACGGGCTACTATTTCCCCCCCCCCAATCTTCAGAAATTACATAATTGCAATTTATTTGTTACCGTTTAATCGCCACCAACCCCTGAGTGCTTCATCCAATTAAATAATCTATTTGATACTCTAATTGAACGGGGCTAATTAATTATTTAAATGCCATTTATTAAAAAAAAGGCAACGTACGGCGTCGCAGCGATCGTTCCGGATGGTCCTCAACCTGCTCGCCCAGGAGGCAGATGAGGAGGAAGACCTCGACGCCTCCAACGCCCGCGAGACCACCACCTCGCCCGCGCCTCAGTCGCCGTCGCCGCCATCTCCAGCGTCGCGAGTGCTGCGAGAACGGAGCGCCGTCGGCACGCCTCCGCAGCAGGCGGCGTCGCCATCAGCGCAGAAGCGACGGAGCCCAGCCACGCCGGCGTCACCTTCGGCCCTGAAGAAGCGGCGGATGACGATGGAGCAGCAGCAGCAGCAGACGCGATCTCCGCGACCACCAGACACAACACCAGCCCGCAAGGACGATGGCGGCGAGGGCCTGTACGAGGAGGACGATGGTGGCGGCCTGGCCAGCGGCGTTGTGGCCTACGACGACGACGACGACGACGGATTCGACGGCTTGCCGGCGCAGGAGGAAGGGCAAGAGAACGAAGAGGAGGAAGAGCGAACGCGAAGCGAAGACTACGATGAAAGCGAAAGCGAAAGAGAAAGAGAAAGAGAGGAAAAAGAACGAAGGGAGGAAGAGGAGCGGCATGCAGAGAAGGCGAAGAAGGAGAAGAGGAAACGGCACGCAGAAAAGGAGAAAGCGAAGAAAGCGAAAGCGAAGGAGATCAAGAAGAGGAAGAAAGAAAAAGAAATGGAGATGGAGAAAGAAGAAGAAGAAGAAGTCGAGGAAGGCGAGGAGGAAGAGGAGGAAGCGGAGGAGGTGGAGGTGGAGGGGATGCGGGAGCAGGAGGCGCAGATCCGAGCGGAGAAGGAGCGGGCCGCGCGGGAAAGCGAGCGGGAGCGGGAGCGGCTGCGCGAGGCGAAGGGCAAGGACAAGGCCACCCGCGCGGACGACCACAACGGCGAGCCGACAACAAAGAAGAAACGGAGAACAGGTGCACACGCACACGCACACGCACACGCACACGCACACGCCACCGCACACGCACACGCACGCACCACCGCACACGCGCAGCGACGTGAGTGGGTGGCTGACTTGGGAGCTCGGCGCCTGCAGAGCCGGTGGACGACACGACCGAAGCCGAAAACGGGCACGAGGACGACGCCAAGTGGGTCGATTGGACAGACCTCGGCCTGCCACCGACGGCCAAGGTATTATTTGGCTCCCTCCGTGCGCGACACATGACACGCACAACACGCACGACACGCACGACACGCACGGGTGACTGACGTGTGTGTGGTGTTGTGCCCACGCAGGAGTCTGAAATCATAACGCGGGCGGTCCTGGACGGAATTGTGAGCTTCGAGGGCGAGGTCGACGACGAGCGAAGCCAAGAATTGGCCCGCTTCCACGACGCCGTAGAGAACGCGCTCCAGGAAATCGTACGATGCGATGCGATGCATTCATTCTTTTCCCGCCGATCATCCGTGCGACGGACTTCACATTCTAAACTCTCTTCTCTGGCGTGTGCGGCGGTGCGTGTGTGCGGTGGGTGCGGTGGTGTGTGTAGGTCGATGCGACTTCGACGTACTATGCCCTGAAGCAAGCCGAGTCGAAGAGCCGTGCAAGGGTGCTCAAGAAGCGCAGGGAGCTCCTCAAAATCCAACGCGAACGAGCCGTCGTACGCTCTCCTTGCTCACATCGGTTTGTGAGTGCAGCGCGCGCGGTGACATTCGTCTCACACACGACACGCAACACGACACACAACACACGACGCACGCAGTTGGGCGAGCAGATGCGGGTGCTCGAGGAGCAGAACGCAAAGGCCCGGGACGAGACTTCGGACGTGGCCTCACTCGACCAATACCTGAGCCAGCTGCGCGGCCTTCGACAATCCGTCGCTAAGTTGCCGCCGCCAAGCCAAGAAGTGGTTTGCACTCCTCACACGACACACACACACACACACACAACACGCACCATCGCACACGCAGCCTGCGCCTCAAAGGGCAAGGGCACACACAGCACACAGCACACGCAACACGACACGCATTGATGTTATTGCACGGGCAGTCAAGCGACGCGGCGAGTCTCGGAGCGTTGGCAACGGGCCTGGGCGTGGGCGGCACGGCGGGCAGTCTACGGACCGTGCGGGAGGTCAACGCCGACCTGGAGGCGTGCCTCAAGATGATCGACCACCTCGCCGCCCGACAACCAACCACCACTTCTTCCTCCACACGCAGGAAGAAGAACAAAGGAACATAACATGCATGTTGCAATCAATATATTGACGTGCAACAAGATGCAACTTATATGGAATGTGATTGGTTTATTTACAATGTGACCCACCCCGCATTGTGGCGGGCCACATCCACCACCGGACCACTAAGAGCCCAGGCAGTCTACGTGCATTAATGGTATATATATGTTCATGGTATGTTGTTGGTGTGTAGTGCTGTGGTACCGTCTTCTTCATCATCGTCTCGCTCACCTTCTGCTTCTTCTTCAGGCCTGGCCGACCTCGACGTCGTCGTGCAGCCAGAAGTAGGTCTGGGCGTACATGGAGGTCTCCTCCTCGGTGGGCAGCAGGTGCGGCGGGTTGTTGTAGATGAGACGCTTGCGCTCCTCCTCCCTGTCGGCAAAGCGGTGGCCGCTCTTGCGCGACTCCTTGACCAGGAACGCGGCGATGTGGTGCATTGCGACGATGGCCTCGGGCGAGTGGTCGATCTCTTCCTCCTCGGTCCACTCCCAGCCGTTGCGCTCGGGGTGGAACTGGCCGGCCCAGAAGGGGTACTTCTTGCCCTCCATGCTGGTCACGAAGACCTTGCCCTCGGCGTCTTCGTTGGTGGCCAGCACCTCGAACATCGAGCCCAGCGCTTGGTGCTCTACTCGCCAACATAATTCAAATAGTTGAGTTTATATGCGCATTTTCATCGGTGAAATGAGGAATTTGAAGAATGGACGTAGGAAGAGCTGAGAGCGGTACCTTCAAATGTCTCGGGCGTGATGCAGTAGTTGTGCATGTGCTCACCGCACGGGGTCTCGGCCAGGGTCCTGTAGACGTGTTGCGGCAGCGAGCCGAACAGGCGACTACTCTTGGCCTTGTGGGTGAACTCGAGCGGTTTCGAGACGCCCACGCACCCCTTGACGCGCTGCTTGAGGGTGAAGTTGTTGGCAGCCAGCTGGCACATCAGCTGGAAGCCCTGGCACGTTCCATAGATGGGGAAGTGGTCTCCGGCGTCGTTGGCCTCCTTCGCCCACCGGAACAGCAGCTTCGCCGTGTGGCCGTACGGCGTATTCCTGTGCGACACCAGACCAGATGTGAGTCACATTACACACATTACCCCCACCTCACCACACCACAGGCAGTAAAGAGAGAACGTACGAGATGTCGGTGATCTCGCCGCCGGTGAACAGCACGCCGTTGATGCTCTCGAACAGATGTCGCAGCTCTTGCTCTTCTGTGTCGTAGCTGGTCGCGAAGTCAAGAGTTTGTTATGTCAGTTTGCAGTTTATGCGAAATCGCACGCGTGTGCGGTGTGTGTGTGGTGTGTGTGCGACGTACTGGATGGGGATGACTCGCGCGCCGCCCGATTCGAGCCAGCGCACGAAGGAGGCCGGGACGTACTCCCGATATCGCTCCTCGAAGTCGACGAGGCGCTCTTCGCTGTCGGTGGGCTGGGTGAGGACGCCCCACACGGGTCTCGTGGTCTTGGTGGTGCGGGGACTCGTGACGTTGATCTTGATCGTACTACTGGTACTCATTTCTGCAGAACATAACAAAAATAAATTAATTAATTAAATGTCCAAAACAAAATCAATCCCACAGAAGAAAATTAAAAAAATAATTTAGAAAAAGCAAAATAGGCAAATTTAGCATAAAAAGGAAAATGAAGGTTGCTTCTGTGGAAACAACGATGTGCCGCGGGGCGTGTGGCTGGCGTAGACTGCGCCGTCCCCCTCAAACCGAACCGAACCTAACCATGGCCTGACCATGGGTGCGACCCAGGAGGTACCTTGCGCCGGTGGTGGTGGTGGAGAGGGGGATTGTAGCACAACTGCTTCGTCATCGAGTCACAAGTCCCTGTGGGCGATTGCGCCCCAAGCCGACGGAGGGGGAGGGAGGCAAGAGGGGTGAAGGCCGCAACAGTTCGAGATGCAAAAAAACAGATTTGATGCAGGAATGGAAGAAGATGAAGAATGATGAAGTCTGGAGGGAGGAGAAGATGTTCAGGTACCTGACTTGTGTGACTTGTTACGGGTACTTGAGGCTTGTGGGGTTGATGGTTGTGAAGGTATGGTTGTGTTTGTTGAAGAACAAAGAAGGCGGAAGGTGTTGCTTGAGTAGTGACAGCTGCTGTGTTAGGCCTGGGTTTGGGATATGGGTATGGTCCTTGTGGCGTTCGGCACTAAAATACTCAGAAAATAGAAACGTCGACCGCTGGCGGCGACACTTGTCAGCCCCAAATCTCCCCCCCACCGGCATCTGGCCAGTTCTCGGTGTGGACGCTCTCAGTTACTGGCACCTCGATTTCCATCGAAATCGTCCGGCTCCCGTGTCGACAATCCGGGTGCTGGCAATTCGGCAGAAATTCAGCGGCTTCCAGCTTGTCCATTTCCTGCAGGGCTTCCGCCAGCCTTCTTTCGCGGCTGAGGGGGTGGGGGCCATGAGGACGAGCTCCACATCATCACCACATCGTGTGGCCTCTGGCTTACAACCTCCTCCTGCATCCACAGACTCATCCACCACAGCACAACAAGACACGCCCAACAACAAGAACGACACAACCACGATGGAGTTTCTGCAAGGGAAAGAGTTGGCAGGCGTAGGGAGGCTCTGCCTCTGCATGGTTTGGGTGTGCCTCTTCGCCCAGCTGCTCCCACCGTGGACCCCGGCGCCTCCCACCACATCATCATCGTCTTCGCCACCAGCGCACCAGCCATCCAACAACTGGCCACTCATGCAGTATTCCGCTACATCGTCACCTTCGTCGGCGTACCAACGTCACCAAACTCACCTTCGTGCGAGTAGCCACGAACCATCGGCTGCGGCGGAGGACCCACCGACGCGAGCATACGCGCGCGAGCACTGGGTGCTGGCCGAGGTGGGGCGGACATACAAGAACGCGGTGTACATGTCCCGGGAAGCGGAGGCGAGGGACGAGAACGCCTTCATCACCGCCACCCTGGCCCTCGGGTCGCACTACCTCCTCATCGGCCTCTCGCTCTGGCTCCTGCTGGCGCCCGAGAAGGAACGGTCGGCACTGGCCGACGGCCTCTGATCCGGCCTTATGTCTTTTCTCCGCATGATCATAGTTTCTTGTAGGTAGGTATGGCTGCTCGCCTTTCACCCGGATCGGGTGGTGGCGCGCACCATTCCGTAATATTTGGTTTTTCAAATTCGTTTGCAAGCTACGAAACAAACAGTTTGTGTTACCATTTTCTTTTTCGTAGCCTCAATTTCTTGCCTTTTTCCTCTTTCGGTTGGATTGAATTGATTGAAGAAGATGAGGAAGGCGTGGAGCGGTGTGCGACAGCAACTGGCGGTGCCGCCGTGCGCGGTGGTGGGGCCATCGACGACGGGGATGAGCCGCCAATTCGTGCGGGGAATTACGCATTCGCAGCACGAGCGGGCCTACCTGCAACGGCTGCGACAGATGGAGGCCGAAGCCGCGGCGGGCAAGACATGGCGCCTCGTTGGCGGTATCGCCGTACAGAGATTGCCCCTCATCATCCCCACGCCCGATCCCATCGAGGACCAATACGAGCAGTTCCGATTCGATAGGGACAATTATTTCTCCATTAATGTAGAGCGCAATCTCGAATTGATGGAGGAGGATCGTCGGAAGGGCTCCAAGATCTCCAAGACGCAGAAGAAGAAGAAGGAGAAGAAGGAGGGCGTTTCGGATGCTGGTCCTGCAGGCGGTAAGCAGAAGGGCGGCGAGCAGGATGAAGCCGACTCGCTCTACCAGAAGGCGGAGGAGACCGCGTACAGAGAGGAGACGCTGGAGGATGTGCGGGCCAAGATGGAACGCCTGTCTCCGCGAATCACGGCGGCCGATCTGGCGAACGATCGCAAATCGTTGAACCGCGCCCTCGCCTCGCGTCTCTACCTCATCGTGCAGAAGCCAAGGACCGAGCATGCCTGGCAATTCCCGCAGGGCGGGCGCGAGTCTGGCGAGACCATGCGTCAGGTACGCGCCACTTATTTCATCACTTATTTAATTGGCATTTTAATCAGAGCGAGTGCGAGTGAATTCCTGTGAATCAAAATCGAATGCTAATCTTCCGTTCGCACAGTGCTGCGAGAGGGAGCTGCGAGAGGAGATTGGCACGAAGGTGAAGGTCCACTTCTGGAGTAACGCTCCTGCTGGCTGCTACTCCTACCCCTATCCCGACAACTACTCCCACAACGACGGCCACCATGGCTCCAAGGTGCACACTTGTTCTTTCTCTTTCTCTTCCTCTCGAGTTCTTATCTCTCGTGTCTCTTACAAGAGTAGAAGTAATAATGCTTTCTTTTATCTTCTACTTCTTGTTGTTGTTTGCGTCCAGGTGTTCTTCTACCACGCCGAGTACGTGAGTGGCGAGCCCCACCCGGACAACAAGGAGGTGGTGGACTTCGCGTGGGTGACGCGCGACGAGCTGCAGGAGTACTTCGACCCTCAGCTCTTCAAGTTCGTCCGCGACATGCTCCCCGCCTAGATGCGTGTCACCTTCTACCTTCTACCTTCTTCTTCTTGTTCGTTCTTCTTCTCTTTCCACTTTCTCAAACAATAACAGCCATCATAGTTATAGTTATCAAGACCCTCCTCACACTCCATCACATCATCAGGCTTATGCTAATACTCCGCTATATTCGGAGCTATATATGTTCAGTGTATGTATGTACATCGTGCGTTGTGGTGTGGTGGAAACAAATGTAAATGGTGGAACGACTGACGCCTCGTCTAGACGAAGACCGAGTTCAACCATGAGTCGGCCGCGGCCAGCGATGATGTTTCCACCACTCCCGCGCACGAAGGCGGCTGCTCGGTCGAAAGTTCGTCGCTCAGCTCCTCCTCGCAAGCGAGCCGACACGTCGGCATCGCTGGCGCGACCGGCGGCACGCTCAGTAACGAGAGGGAAGACAGCCACGACGTCGAGTCGTCCGTCACCTCGTCGCACAGCGACCAGAAGGCATCGTCGCAGGGGGTCGTGGTGGTCGGGTCGAGGCTCATCATCGACGACGCCGACGAACTCTCTACAACGAAGGCCCACGGGAGGAAGAGCGTGGCCTGCTCGCCGACGTAGCCGCCGTCCGATTCGTACCTCGCCGTAATCAACCCGAAGTCGCGTTCGAGGAGATCCAGGCTTGCGGGGGTGGTACCGATGGTCTCCCCGACGTCCAGCTCCTCGCCGTCGTCCTGTCCGCGGTTGTCGTCGACCATGCAGCAGTCCGAGGAGGCGTAGACCGCGTGGTCGTCGCCGGCCTCCCACAGGCGGCCTGATCCCTCGTCGGCGCTCGTGCTGGCCTCGAAGTGGTCGTCGTAGTCGTTCCCCTCGTGGTGTTCGTCGCCGCTGCTCATCGAGGCTTCGTCGTCGTGGTCGTTCTCGGGTAGCGGCTTCGTCTCTTGAAACTCGTCGAAGGCGGCGCTCTCGCTGTCTTCGTCGTCCGCGTAGGGCGTCTCGGACTCAAGCTGCTGCGACCAGCCTTCGTCTTCTGAGTAGTCTTCGTGAGGGGCTTCGGTACCGCTGCTGCTGCTTGTCGCGGCCGTCTCGTGGTCGTCGTCGGCTGTGGTGACGCGACACCTCTTCTTGTCGCGCGCCGTACCTTCGTCGTCGTCCGAGTAGTCAGGCAGAATGGAGTAGAGCAAGTCGGTGAGCGAAACAAGCTCGGTCAACACCTCGACGACCTTGCACTCCTGCTCCTCGTCGCTCGGGGGCACCTGCTTCTTGCTGCCCCGGCAGCGTCGCGCTAGTCGTCGCTTGGGTGTCGTAGTGGCCACGTATTCATCTTCCTCCTCCTTCACCTCCTTGTTATTCTTTCGCCAGCCGCCGACCGCTTCCGATGCCGCCACAAACGCGCCCCGCCTCTTCCTTCCGTTCACCATCTTTGACATCTTGTAGCGATAGAAACGTAGGCGTTGAAGCTAAGTAACTTCAAGCTGACTTGTAAGTAGAACCTCGCGTCGAGGAGATGGTGCCGGTGCGGGGCTTGTTGTCGGAGGTGTGTATGTTGCTGGTCTGGTTTGAAAAGAAAGACAAGAGCGAACGTAGGCCGAACATAAGGGGCAAGGCAGGCAAACCTCTTTCCTTTTTGGTGTCGTCTTTTCGCTGACCAGCTCCTGGTTGGTCCCGCGGAGTTTGACCAGCCAATGGGCGCAAGTGCCAAGCGGGTGCCCCTTGGTACACAACGACCACACCGTTCAAAAAGGGGGCCCTGAGCGGTTACCATCCCCTGACACTCTGCAGGGCAAGGCCCGTTTCTGGCCATGATCACCAGAACTGGCTTTCCGCTGGGTGGAACCCACTTGAACAAGTTCTTGCCGCAGCGCGGAGTGGCCACATCCCAGACACATACCCCAGAACAGGCATAGCAAAAGAGGTCGGCCCCTCATGGTGTGACATGTCGGTTGGTGTGGTGGCCGAGGAGGGACTGAAGGGGGGGACAAGGTTTGTTTGTGTAAATGAATAACACGAGAGGTTGTTATTGTGTGTGGGGGCTACGCTGCTACTGTTGGGCGGAGGAGGTTGCTGGGGGCTTCTCCTCTTCGGCGCTCATACGATCAAAGAGTCCCGCGAGGGCCTTCTTCTGCTTGTCGCTCTGCGCCTTCTCGAACTGCTTCAGTCGCCTGGGCACAACAACAACTACGCGGTGAGCACCTCACAGCGCACCCTTCGGTCGTTGCGACAGAACAAGCGTGGCCGTCAGGAAGGAGAGCGAAAAGAAAACCTGATCTCCAGTTGGATGGCCTTGTCGCTGGGGTCCAGCTGAGCAGCTTTGTTAAGGTCCACAGCCGCCTTGTCCGAATCACGCAGCTTGAGGTACGCTACGTTGCCGACGCAGCACACGACATACGCAGTTAGGGCGATGTAGAGATGGCGGCCAGCAATGGGGTGATGTGTACCCTGGCCTCGCCTGAAGAGCGCCTTGACGCTGCTGGGCTCCAGTTGGAGGGCCTTGTTGCAGTCGTCGATGACTCGATCGAACTTGTCCTGCTTGAAGTGGCACAGGGCCATGTTCAGGTGCAGCGCCAGGCTGATGGCCTTGATCTCGCTCGTCTGTCCCGACGACAGCGCCTCCTGCCTGCACCACGTGCACCAATACGTCAACAACAAATGTGCACACGCACACGCACACGCACACGCACCACCGCACACGCACACGCACACGCACCACCGCACACGCACACGCACACGCACACGCACACGGGTACCCGCTGTTCTTGCGCATCATGGCAAACTTGCCGCCGCTACCGTCATCGCCCAGGCCCTTCACGTAGAGCCACGCCTGCACATAAAAACACTCGAATTAGATTTGCATGTGTAAAGCAACAAATTCGTAGAGTTGTGCACTGACCTTGTGGTAGGCGAGGAGGGCCTTGCCATAGTCTTGCTGCTTGACGAAGCTGTTGCCCTCCTCCTTCAGCTGTTGCGCCGTGGCGATCTTGTCCTCGTTTGTCTGCGCATAAATTAAATAATAAATCAACAATCAATAAATAATAACAAAAACCTAAAACGACAACACAACTGACCTTGCCGCTCGACATGCTGGGTGTCTCCTTGATTAAAAAATTGCGAAGATTGAATTATTGCCCTCAACCCAATAATATTGCATTTCTTGGTTTCAGAAAAGTGGTGAAAATTTTCAAACACTTTTGGCAAAAATTAGTGCCCTGAAACGGGCTTTCTGTTTGTTGTGCTAGGATGCAACACAGAATAAGGTGGTGAGGATTGAGAAAGGTAAGCACCAGCCGCGAATCACGACAACCAAGTGCTGTGGGAGGACGACGCATACAGGCCACACCCACCTGGCAGGGCATGATTGGCCAAGTGGTTCCCTCTTGGCGACCTATCCTTGGCAACAGCCTCCCTCCACACGAAAAGGCAGTGCTGCTGCACCTCACTCTACGCTCCACCACTCAACACACACAACCACCCTCTCTTTCAATCAACAAACACACACAAGATGAACATCATCACTGGCACCGACGAGGAGAAGCTGAAGGCCCTGAGCGAGCGCACGTACAAGGAGCAGGCCGTGTGGTTCCTCAACGCCTTCTGGACGGGTGTGGGCCACAGCGAGGCCGAAAAGCTGTGGGACTTCGTCCACCAGTGCGAGGAGCTCGACAAGGAGAACAGGGCGCTGGGCAACCATCTCGACGAGTTCACGGCCCACCGCTTCCTTGAACACTTCAAGGAGACCCTCACCATCACCGACCTGCGCGACAAGCTGTTGGCCAGCGGCGCCATCCCCACCACCAGTAAGTTCCTCAAGGAGGTGCCCCTCATCTTCTTCCTCATCGTCAAGTACGTAGAACGACCCCCCTACTCATCACTCTAGGTAGCTCTACAAAAAGTCTACTGTATGTGGACGTAGAGATTGACTCACTGTGTTGTACAGGTACAACGTGGACTTCCACCACATGGTGAACACGGCCCAGGGCGCCGCCGAGGAGACCGCCAAGGCCCAGGGGGTGCTCGAGGCCGTCATGGAGGCCTTCGCCAAGAGCGCCGCCCAAGACCGCAAGGCCGCGGCCAGCTTGGAGGATTCCACCCGCCGCGAGGCCCACGCCAAGGAGGCCGCCGCCGCCGCCGCCCAGCGGTACGCCCCCCCCCCAATCTACCTCAAGCGCGTGTTTTTATTTCTCACGGGTGTGCGGCTGTTCAACGGAACAGTGACGCCGATGCCAAGCACTCGGCCGCCGAGGCTGCCCATAAGGAGGGCGTGGCCCAGAAGGCCGAGCACGAGGCCAAGGAGCGCGAGGCCGAGGCCCGCGCTCGTGAAGACGAGATGGTTGCGGCCAAGAACAACCTCGAGGAGGCCCTCAAGGACCTCCACCAGCAGGAGTCGTCCTACAACGCCCGCACGGCCGAGCTGACCAAGGCCAGCCAGGAGGGCTCGGCCATGGCCCAGAGCAAGGCCAAGGTGGAGCTCGCCACGCACCTCGAGGCCGACCACTTGCCCCTGCGCAAGGCCAAGGTCACCCAGGAGGCTGCCCTCAAGGCCACCGAGAAGGCCATCGTCGTCAGCAAGGCCGCCGCCGACGTCGCCTCCGCCGCCCGCAAGGAGGCCGGAAGCGCCCTCTCCCACGTACGTCAGCCCAACATATGATATGTTGAGTGTCTCATGCTGACGTGTCGTGTGTCATGTCATTTAGGCGCAATCGTCGCGTGCCGCTGCCGATGCGGCGGCTGCCCAGGCGTCGGCTGCGCGTGCGAGCGCAGAGCAGTCTGCCAAGGAGGCCGTGGCCGCGCGTGCCCAGTCGGAGGCCGACAAGCAGCACGCGGCGGCGGCGCTGGCCGATGCCAAGAAGAAGGTGGAGGAGGCCGAGGCCTTCCTGGAGCAGGCCAAGAAGGTCATGCCGGGCGGCACCTCCTGGTGGATGGAACGCGAGCTGGCCGAGGCCCGTAACTTCCTGCCCAAGGCCAAGGGCGGCTACATCAAGAGGCACATGACCCTCGACAAGGCCGCCAGGAAGGCTTTTGCCGCCTCCATGAAGGGCTAAACTACGCTCAATTTAATGTCGTAGTCTCTACACAACATGTTGTGAAACATGTGGTGCTTCTTTGATAATAAACTGTGATAACATTCTCTGTACATACATCAAGATACCAGAAAATCGTGTCATTCGTTGATGCAGGGGAAGACGGGCTCGGCGGTGATGAATCGACGCGCGTTGGCCAGGGTGATGAGGGTCTGGTGGTAGGCGCGCGGCATCTCCACAGGCCGCTCCAACTCGAGGTAGGAATAGCCATCGTCATCGTCTTCATCCCCCTCGTCCATGTAGCGCGACTGGAACTGGTGCTGCCGCTCGAGCGAAAAGTTCAGCCACACGTCCACGCCCTCCTCGAGAAGAATGAGACGGCCCCGCACACTGAACCGCGGCCCTGGTGACTGTTGATGTCGTTCGTGTCGTGTGTGCGTGTGCGTGTCGTGTGCGTGTCGTGTGCGTGTCGTGTCGTTGGTTGTGTTTGTGTGGGTTAGATTCCATGTGGTGCTTGGACAGGGGGTGGAGACAGGGGAGCGTACCAGGAGTCCCGATGCTGAAGAAGACGAAGACTCGATGTTGAAGTAGGCCGTGGCCGACCGCTTGGCCATCTTGACCAGCTCCGAGTCCTTCATCCGCACGCTGTCGTTCCTGCTGTGCAGCGACCGCAGCCCGTTCCGCATCATCTCGCCCCAATTCCACGTGTTCTCTGAATACCTCTTTCCCTTCTTCGTTTTCGTCTTCGCTTTCGTTCTTTTGTCGTCTCGTCGAGTCGGCATCGTCGCTCGGTCGACGCTCATCGAGCGCGGGCGGCGATCGTAGGCCTGGGTCCTGACATCCGGATGCGCGCTTCTGCTCCGCCGGCGTCCCTGGGCTCGGCCGACATCACGTCGACGCGCCGCGCCGTGGCCGCGGTTGGCCGCCGGGCGCGGGCGGCGATCATCGTCGCTCCCGCTGCTGCTGCTGCTTCGGCTGCTGTCGGAGCGCTCGAGGTCGAGTTCGTAGGCGCGGGCGTGGAGGGCTTCGGTGAGGGTGGTGCGCCGACGGTCCATCTTTTCGAGCTTCTTCTGGTACTTGGCCTTCTTCAGATCGTTCTCCTTCTTGGCCATCTTCTTTTGCGCCTTCGCCATTTTTTTGTCCCTGTCATCCAACGCGACACACACGACACACGCGACACACGACACGCACGACGCACACGACACACGACGCACAACACGCACAACACGCACACAACACACGCGACACACAAACGCGGCCGCTCACCTCAACAAGGACAGAACAGTGTGAGACACTGAGCGAATGGAGAGGCCTCGCGTACATTTTCTTTTTCTTTTTCTTGAGCTTGGCTTTCCTCCGCTTCCGGGCGGCACGTGTTTTGTCGGCCGCGGAGGTGGAGGCCTTCACGGGGAGACACGCCAGGCAACACATGCCCTTCAAGCAGCCCTGCAGAGGGACCACCGATCGGTGTTGGTTTCGCATCGAAGCCACACAAGCACGCACACGCACACACGCGCGCATACGACAGCCAACAAGCACTGGCGTGGCGGTGGAGTACCATGCAGGCTGATCGGCCGCGTTTAGATTTGAGGCAGACGCAGCAGCACGAGCAGCAGCAGAGCAGGCTGATCACGATCACGACGAACACGATGATCTTGTCCATGCACGAATTATCCACGTAGCACGCGATGTCGAAACTGCACCGCAAGTCGTTCAGTGTGCGCCTTGTGTGTCGTGTGTGTGTGTGCGCGCGCGCGACGTACATGCTGTTGCACGCGCTACAGCTGGTGATTGCGTATTTGTAGCCGCCGTCGGCCGGCTTTCCTCCTCCGCTTCCGTCGCTGCACTGACCTCCCAGGCAGGTGATATTGGTGGCGAACACCGTCACGTTCACCCACACCGAGTCCACGATCACCCCGAGCGAATCATACAACGACACTGCGACCATCAAGAAAAATCGTAACACATTAATGTAAACAGAAATAGACAAGTAAAACATGTTACTTAAGAACATATAGTGAATGATGAATGATAGGGTGGCGTGCCGTTGCAGCCAGTATTGAAGCCCAGGTTGGTGAGACTGTAGAGTGCGAAGGTGAGGTTGGCCGATTGATAGGCCGAGATGGAGCGCATCTTGGCCTGCACGGCCTGGATTCGATCGCCGCACTCCGTCACGGTGATCTGCCACACACGCAACAAACCACACTCGACTCAGTCACATCTGATGCACGTGTCATGTTGGCATCTCCGGGCCTGGTGGCTGTCTTTGGGGGGGGGACTCACCGTGTAGTCCGCCTGGATGGTGCCGTTGTTCATCACAACCACGTCGAGCTCTCCCTGTGTTGCCAGGCCCTCAAAGCCGGTGATATTGGCCACCACAATACGACCGGGGCTCCTAGGATGATGACGACGCTGAAGGTAAGAGCAGTACTCAGAACAATAAGAGTAATGACTGACCGGTTGATGGTGTAGATGATGTCGTCGGCGTTGAGGGTGAGGGTAGTGACGGTGGCCCTGATCTGGTCGAGCGCAAAGCTGAGGTAGCGCTGGTCGTTGGTTTGGACCACGGCCTGGTTGCCGACGAAATCGCCCCAGAACCGCACAAAGTAGCGGCCCAGCTGTCCCTGCTCCCACTGCAGAGCCGAGCATCATTGTCAGCAACAACAGCTCATACGACACACAACACACAGCGCACGCATGACACACGAGCGTTCGCCGCACACATGACACAAGCTCACACTGACATCAAATGCCCACGTACCCTTGCGAGGTCCTCTCGGTGGTAGTGGTCGAGCTGGTTGCCGAGACAGGCCTGGAGCCAGTTCCCGCAGGCACCGCCCTGGTAGCGGAACGCCGAGAAGCTCACACCGATCTTGTTGCAGGTGAGGCCCGAGAAATCCGCGCTCGAGCGGTCAAGCAACATCCAGTAGTCCGTTCCTGAGTGGTTGTCAAAGTCTCAACATCGAGCTGTGTCGCGTGTCGTGTGTGTCGCGTGTGTCGTGTGTGTTGTGTTGGTACCGGCTACGACTCGCGGGTGCGTGGATGGCGAGGATGGTACGAAGAGATATTTTTCGCTGAGGACCGGATTATCGCTCCACGGCGCAAAGTCGCCCTGCAGCTTGGCGAAGATATCGCCGCCGGCAGCGGTACCGGTGGTCTGCGAGGGCGACAGGCGCAGGGTCTCGGTCACGTAGCCGCCGGTCGTGTTCCCGTACATGTCGGTCATCGTCTGGTACTTCTTCACGCTCAGCACCACCTCGAAGCTCACCTGAGCCGCACCTGTTTTTTGTTTTACAGGTTTAATAAGAAATAAATAAATTAGACACTGTTAGCAATTATTATTTTTATTATTATTATATAAATATAAAAATAAGGAGCCAGCTTTCGTACCGATGGAGAAGACGTCGTACCAGAGTTGGTCGAAGCGGAGGCAGTGCGCGGAGCTGCCGTCGACGCCAAAGGCGAACAGCGAACACGTGAGTCCCGCTCGCGTTTGCTCGTTGGACAGCCACAGCACCTCGCTCAGGTCACACGAACAGCAGAACCCCTGCAAGCATCGTGTGTGGTGTGTGTGTGTGTGGCGTGTGCGGCGTGTGCGGCGTGTGCGGCGTGTGCGACGTGTGCGTGTAATGTTGGGGTCAGGTCTGTTCTACAGCTACGCCTGGGAGGAGAGGTACCTGACTGTCCCGGACCACCGTGCCGTCTGCGTTATAGAACCACCCGCAAGTGGGGCTCGAGCTCGACGGCGAGTCGTTGCACTCGTCGAACAGGAACAGGATGTCGTCCTTGTAGGTGATCGTCTCGTAGGGCTTATTGTTCGTGCGCTGCAATCAGGAATGTTATGTTATTTCAGGAATGCACGCACACGCACACGCACACGTGTGCGTGTGCGATGGTGGGGCGAAACGCACGCCAACGTAGGTGATGGGGTAGAGGAGCCGCGGGATGGTCTTGGCCCACTGTATCTGCACGGGATGCTCCAGCGTGCGTAAGACCCCGTCTTCGTCCTGCGTCGAGTCCAGCACCAACTCCAGCTGCTCCGTATTGTTCTGAAACGTTTTAAACGCCACACCAGCCAAGTTTAAATAATCTAGAACAAATAAAAAAATAGAAGCAGAAAATAATATAGCATTAAAAGTAATATAAATATATATTAAAAACGGGTACAGACCTGGCCAGAGTCGACGGTGAGGGTGACGATCATGCGGCGGTCGCAGGAGATGGTGGGCACGTCCGTGGCGCCGTCCTGCACGCACCGTTCCACCCGGCTCGACGCCAGAAGCGAACCCTCGATACTCACGAGGAGCTGTGGAGCCCACAACACCACGACTAACCACAGCACCAGCTGGTCTGTCGGCACCGCAACCCGCGCTATTCCCATCTTTCGATTCATGGCTGGTGCCTCGCCTGGTGCACCAGGCCAGCCCCGGCCCCCAGGTGCCTGCCCGCTGTGGTGGCCATTGATGGTTTCCTTTCAATAGGGAAAAAAGGAAACCTATTTTCTTTTAAATTTGTATTAGTTTTGTGTCGACCGGGTGACGTCACCGGAGAACAGGCGAAAGCGGAGGCGCCACCACACCACCACTTTGAAGATGAGGAACCCATCGAAAATCAATGTGCTGAGCACAGTGGTGCTCTGTTTCTTTATGGTTTCAGTGTGCCACGCTCTCCCAGCTTCTTCTTCGTCAGCAAAGACGAAGGGCCTGGCCATTGACTGGGGCACCGAGTGGGTCAAGATGGTGCTCGTGGCGCCGACCGTGCAGGGCAGCCTGCGGCCGGCGGTCGAGGTCGTGGTCGACGAACAGAGCGAACGCCGCACGCCGGCCCTGGTCGCGTTCGACCCGCCGCCGGCCGCCACCGGGCGGCTCCTGGTCGGCAACGCGGCCGGGCGCGTGGCCGGCCGCCGGCCCGACGCGGTCCTGCCGGCGCTCAAGCGGCTGCTGGGCGGATCGCTCGACCCATCGGCTGCTGCCACGTCAGCACGATCCTACGCCCGCGACTTTGCTCACCACTTCACGCCCCCGCGAGCGCTCTCCACCGTACGTGTGCCGTGAGTCGTGCCGCGCCGTGTGCGATTGTGCGATGGTCTCATGTGTGCGTGTGTGTGTTGTGTGTCGTGCGATTGTGCAGGACGAGAGCCGCCGAGGTGCGGCTGTGGTGGAGGAGCCGCTGGCGGGCCGGCGCGTGCGGGTCGAGGAGGCGGTGGCTCGTCTGTTCGAGCACTGCCGCGATCTGGCCGGCGGCCCGGACGAGGTGGCCGAGGTGGTGGTGACGGTGCCGCCCTACTACACGTTCGCCCAGCGGCGTTTGCTGGCGCAGACCCTGCGCCTGGCCGGCCTCGAGCCGCTGGTCCTCGTGAACGACCTAACCGCCGGTGCCTGCCCCACATTCTGTGCTCACAGTGTGCTTTACATTCCATACAGCAGTTGTGTGTCCTCACCTAACTTGGCTTGCCGTGTGCGGTAATGCGTGTGCGTGTGCGATTTTGCGATGCAGCGGCCATCGACTACGCCTCCACCCGCCAGTTCCCCTCCAGGTACTGGGCTACGCGTCACCAATCACACATGTCATGTCTGAGCCTAACAGGCCATATGCTAATATACACAATGTTCTATATATTCGCAGGGAGCGCACGGTTTTCTTCGACGTGGGCGCGCACGCGGCTTCAGCCTCGGTGGTCGAGTTCAGGACGGTGGACGGCCAGACCCACATCAAAGGTATGGTTCACTAGCGTGCCTTCAATTCTGTGTCGTAAACGCTGTAGTGGCTGATGGATTGGCACTGTACCACAATGGTAGTGCTGGGTACGGACAGCGAGCTCGACGTGGGCGGCTTCGCGTGGGACGGGCGGCTGGCCGGCCACCTCGCCCAGGTCTTCGGCCGCGATCCCTCTTCCCTCCCACCGCGCGCCCTCTCCAAACTACTCAAGGAAGCACAACTGGTACAATTATTTTATTATATTAAGAATTCTGTCTTACAACAATTAATATTATATTCACTTTTATTTCTATTTATTATACTAAAATTAATTTGCAGGCCAAGGAGGAGCTGTCGAATGCGCCCACGGCCGAGGTGGACATCGAGAATCTGTACGAGGGCAGGGACCTGGTGACGGTGGTCACCCACGAGCAGCTGGAGGGGCTCATCGCCGACCTCCTCCCGCGCGCGGCGGCGGTCATTGGACGCGCCCTCGCGCAGGCCGGCGTCGCCCTCTCCGACGTGTCCGCCATCGAACTCTTTGGCGGCGCCGCGCGGTACCCTGAACGTACACTTCCCCTCACACACTGATTTAATCGTTGCACACTCTTACCGCACACGCACACGCACACGCACACGGTACGACACACGCGGCACGACACGACACGCACCGAACACAGTGCAACAGGTGGTGCGGGGCCAGTACCCTGGGGTGCCGCTTGGGCAACACATCAGCGGAGACGAGGCGGCCGTGTTGGGCGCCGCCACCCAACTGATCCTGACCAAGGACTGGGGCCGCCTCATCTCCCCCTCCTTCCCGCGACTGGTCGTCAACGACCTCCCGCCACCCAGCGTACCCCCCCACAATATATATAAAGACATATATAGAACATATAACCATGTTTACGACGATATTAAAAGCATGTTTGTGGGGGGGGGGGTGAGCAGGGCGCTGGCGGGGTCGAGGTGGGCGAGCTGGACGGGGAGGCGCTGGAGGAGGTGCAGCGCGGGCTCGAGGAATTTGCGACACGCGAGCGAGAGTACCAGGAGACGGCCAACTGGCGCAACACCCTCGAGGCCTCCATCCTCGAACGCAAGAGCCAGGTACGCTTCCCCCCCCCTCGCAACCCTCTTCGCGCCAATTCTCTCATCCGACACGACACGCGACACGCGACACAACGCGACACACGACACACGACACAACGCGACACACGACACGATACGACACTCGCTCGACCAACAACACAAAGCTGGAGGAGTCTGAGGACTTGCAGCCCGAAGAGGTCAGGGAAGAGATTGTCGAGCTGCTGCGATCAGCTGAGGAGTGGCTCGAAGACCTGCCCGAAAACGGTAAACCTCCCTTCTGGCACCGCTCTGGCGTGTGTGTCGTGTCGTGTCGTGTGTCGTATTTCGCTCAATCCAACCACCGCACACACAACGTGATGCAGCGCGTGCCGAGGAGGTGCGCCAGAAGTTCACAGAGCTGCAGGAGCGCCTGGCGGAACTCACCGCCCAAACCACGACCAACCAAGACCAACGGCCACGAAGAGACGAGCTCTAGAAGAGGCCTCAAAAGAAAAAATAGCACATGTCATCATACCACACAACATGGTCTACGGAATGCAAAGAATGTCCAAACACTACATGACCTGGGAGTCCTCCTTGGCATCGGCGTCGGCCGCAGGCTTGGGCGGGCGGCGGCCGCGAGTCGCAGGCGCAACCGAGCCGACCTTGGACAGACTTCGGTACTTGAAGGCCTTGGGCCGGAACTTGCCCGCCAGATCCCGCTTCGACGTCTCGTCCGGGAACCCAAACCCGTCGCCCCACGCCGCCTGACCAAGACGCGTGGTTCAGTGTGTGTCGTGTCGTGTCGTGTCGTGTGCCATGTGTCGTACCTTGCGGGCTTCTTTGTAGATTGCTCCGTCGGATTTGGCGATGATGCGCGTGGTGATCTCTCCGTCCTGGCCGCAGGTCTTCATGATGACGTGCCGGCCCCGCTTCTGCGGGCTGATCAGCAGCCGGTCAAACGCCTCGTTCTTGTCGACCAGCAGATTGCCCTGCACCAATCACGGCGGTGGAAACCCAATGATCACCAATCAGCAACACAAAGTTGCACCACACAACATTAATGCATGTTGGTTGATTTTGGTTGGTTGGTTACCTTGGTGAGAACGACGTAGGAAAACTTTTCGTCCTCCCAGTTGATGGAGGTGTTCTGCTTGGACTGGGTCTGGACGGGGATTCGTTGCATGCGCTGCGTGAAGTGACACCACGAGTCCTCCCCCATCGGGCACACCTCCGCATGTGGACACTAATGCGCCAACGTCAGCCTAACTAACTGGCGCGCGTGTGCGGTAGTGTGTGTGCGTGTGCGTGTGCGGTCGCGGCAAGAGCAACGGTACCGGAGCCAACACGTTGGGAAGGCCGTGGGACAGGTCTCCGAGTACCGTGCTTCGGGCCAACTTGATGTTGTGGAAGCCCACCGGCGTGCCGGGCTCCACGAGAATCTGCACAAGCACGACACGACACGACACGACCAACGACACGGAACGGCGTGAGAAAGGCATGACGCGGGCAGGCGGCGTCTGAGAGCGCTATGGTACCATGATGCCGCCGCGTCGGGTATGCTTCCAGAGGGCATTGATTTTGGCCAGGCGCTCCTCTTCGCTGGGCAGCTCGCTGAGCACGTACGACGCGATCACCACGTCGTACCTCTCGTTGGGGTCGGTGGGCAGCAGCCGCTTCCACTTGACCGGTTTACCTGTCGACACCACACACACACACGACACGACACGCACACGTTTGATGAGGAAGACAGAGAAAGAGCGGAAGAAGAGGTGGTGGTACCTTTACACAGTTCGTTGGCGACGTCGATCATGGCCTCCGAGGGCTCGACGGCGAGGATGTTGTCCAGCTCGGGCCACACCTCGGTCGCCGACCACACGGCCGTCCCCGGACCCGACCCAAAGTCCATCAGCGACTTCGGCGTCCACTCCGGTCGCCGCAGCTTGATCTGCGCCAACACACACCACTCTGTTAACCACCACACGACACACACGACACACACACGACACACACGACACACACGACAAACCTCGTTCATGACGCGAAAGGTGCAGGCGTAGACGCCTGGGAGACGGTGGGCGGCGTAGGCCATGGCCTCCTCGCGCCGGTAGACGACCGGGTCGGGCATCACCGACTTGGGCTGGCCCGGCACCAGGCGCGTCCGCTCCCGCAGCCGCTCCGACAGCAGACCCGCCGTACGTCGCAGTCCCGTTCTTCCCACCTCTGCCCACACACATAACACACTCGGTGAGTGCCGTGTGTGCGATGTCGTGCGCGTGCGGTGTGTGCCGTGGTGCGATGTCGTGTGTGCGGTGTGTGCGATTGTGTACTCTTGAGTGTGGCGCCGATGCGCTTCTTGAGGGCGTCGGGCAGAACGACCATGCCCAGCTTCATGGGCTTGAGGTGGTCGTGCTGGGTGCGCATGCGCCGCGAGTCCAGCCAGTCGTGGGCCTCCGCAGAGCCCTCGATGGCGTCGCCCAGCGCTCCGGTGTGCTCGTCATCGGCGCCGCTGCCCTCTCTTCGTTCGCCTTCCTCCTCGCTACGGCCGGCAGCAGGCTCTACAAAATCATCATCTTCATCTTCTCTATCTGTGCTTCCATCGAGCTCGTCTTCTGCCAGCTCTTCCATCTCATCTTCTTCTATGCCGTAGTCTGCTTCCACGTCGCTCCCGTCGTAATCATCAGTCCCCTCATCAGCAGAATCGTAATCTTCCTCGAAATCGGATTCAGCATACTCTGCATCGTCATCATCTTCGAGGGCAGAGGACGCTGTGGGTCCCCCGGCGCTCGCTCCGGTTGCCAGCCACGCCTGATGCGCTGGCACTGGCCCCCATCCGCCACCATGGCTGAGATGAAACGCCGTGATTGGAATGTGGCTTGCATTTGGCCGATGACTTCGCCCACCTCCCACGCCTCCCCCTGCGCGCCACAAGACGTGACTATGATGCTTGGCCACAGCCAACCCTCGTTGCATCTCGCTTGATTGTTGGATTTTATTTTATTATTATTTTATCATTACTTGTTTATTCTCTCTTTTCTTTGCTTTTTTGTTCTCATCTTTTGCCGCTGCCACAATCGCGATCGGCCTACTTAAGATCCATCTCCTTCTTGGTCCGGCACCACCCCTTTCTCTTTTCACGACGGCAATTGTGTTCATCTTCTTTATCCACCCCCGACCAAATTATTTAATTTAATCCTGACTTGTACGATCCAGATTTTGTAGAGAAAGAGAGATGAAGAGAGTACGAGAGAACGCCAACCCCACGCAAGGCGGCCAAGGACAACAAGGAGGGGAGGAGCCCACCGGCGAGCCACAGAAGAAGCTCAAGCGAGCGGAGATGTTCGGCGGCGCGCGTGTGGTCGGGTGGGGCACATGGGATGAGTGGCGCACCGTGCGGGCGTGGCTAGGCTCCTCCGTCCCCGAAGAGCAGCAACGCGGCTTCCGCCGCATTCGCGCCTGGCGCGCCCGCGCACCGCTTCCGCTGGCCATCGAAGCCACCGCAGCCCTCCTCGAGACACACGCCATGGACACGTACGTTGTGTGCCGTGGTGCGCGTGCGGTGGTGCGCGTGCGTGTGCGTGTCACCAGTGCATTTATTCGCATCACCACCAGGTTTCCGCCCACGCGGACGACGAACGAGCTGCGGCTGCTGTACTCGATGGCCATCGTGCGCATGGTGAACGGTCTTGTCGAGGTGGAACAGAAAGGTGAGCCTCGTGCGCAATGTGTTGTTGAGGCTCGTGTGTGTGCCGAGTGCGCTGTGTGCGCCGTGTGATGAACTCACGCCGTTTGCCTCCCAATTGGATCAATCGGCAACCATCAGGCACCTTCGCCCGATCTGTGTGGGGTATTGCCGAGCGCCTTGGCCTTCCGCGCGTGCTGGTCGATCTGCGCCACACGGCCACGCACAGCGTGCTTCCGTCACTGCCGTCTCTCCGCATTGCTGCCGCGCAGGTACCTGCGTGAGCGCGTGTGCGTGTGCGTGTGCGTGTGCGTGTGCGCTAGACTGACAGCTGTGACTTGTGTTACACCTGCTCTGCGTTGCGCAGGCATTGGAGTGGCTGGATGGTAACTACTGGCAGGAGCAGGAGGATTCGCTCACTGAAATGACCGACCGCATGAGGAGCCACCTCACGCGCTACGTCGAACTGAAGGGCAACAGAACGGTCGAAGTCCCGCACGCTCCCGGAAGCCAGGCCAGTACGCTTCATTATTATTCTTATTATTCTTATTATTATTTATTTTTATTTACTGCCTAAAGCAATGACCAATCGCACCGACACACAGTCCATTGCGTGACGGATATGCTCGAGAGCACCAACTCGAACAAGGCTCGCGAGCTGCTGGTGCCCATGCTCGTGAGCGAGTTTCTGGCGCCTCGGCCCATGATCACGTACGTCCGCCCGTGATTGGGGAGAGAGACGGAGGGAGAACTGGCCACAGTCTCGTCAACTGACTCTGTTCTCGCCGTGGCTCTGATCTGACGCGCAGGGAGATCATGAGCCTGCACAAGAGGCAGCGCTCTTCAAAGCTAAGTGCAGAGTTCACGCGGCTGAGCAACCGCTGGAATCTGTAAGGCCAACTCCTCCCCCCCCACTCTACCGCTTTTCGTTTTTTGCATCTTCGCTTTCTTCGCGCGACTGATGATGACAATAAGACTGACGACCTCCGCACCGGTTGGTGGCTGCCGACGCTGAACAGGTTGCTGGAGGGCTGTGTACAGAAGTGGGGCCACTTCCTCGGGACTCTTCTGGCCACCATCACGAACAGGATTGTGCAGCTCTCCGAATCCCCCGAACTTACGGTAATGTGCACACGCCACTAGCGTGCAGTCACACACACACACACACACACACACACACGGCACACACACACACACACACACAAGGCCTCGCGTATCTATGTGTAACATATCTCACAAGCGTTCATTTTGCGTGGAGTAGCGCAAGGCGGAAACGGAGATCTGGCTGTGGCTGAAGTGGGTCGAGCATCTGCTCTACGCGAGCTCCTTCCAAAACCTGGTCTACGAATATGAGATCGAAGTGCCGGTGGTGGCGCTCATGCAGGCCGCCGCGCGACACGTCTCCCAGTGGTGCGTTTTTTTCACCGCTACACGCGACACACGACACACACGACACGGGCCAAATGGCTAACGAGCTGAATTGCGTCCAGGACGAACAAGCTCAACGGCCTCTTTCTCTCGTGGGTGGCCGATCCAAAAATGAGAGAAAAGATGACCCAACTTATGGATCTCACCCGCCCTCGGGGCAGTACCGCCGAGCAACCGGGTACGGCACGCACCTACTTTGTGTTTATTACTGATGACATTAGTATTTATTTGTTTGTTTGTGTACATTGTATACACAATCAAAAATATGTTGGTGCGATGGCCTGTGGCTGACGAGGTACCAACAGGTGCCCTGAGCCTGGAGGTGTTCGAGAGCCTTCTCGAGCTCATCAAGCAGCGCGGCGTCACGGCTATCACGCCGGTGCAGCCTGCTGGCACTACGGCCCACGGACCCTGGGCCAGGTACGAAAACAACATTACACAAAACCGATTGAAACCTTACCTAACGTCGCATACATGACCGTTCGGCATTGCACCACCAGGTGTGAAGGGTGGACGCCCTGTTCCGTGGGGCTGAGCGTAACCAACGAGTTCCCCGATCTGCAGCTTCCACCGGCGCTGGACGTGAACGGAGGTGCGGCCCTACACAAGCTTGCCACACATTACGCTCGAAAAACGAAAAGCCCAAGCAGCACACGTTCGCTTACGTTACGTTGTGGCGCCACTGACGACTCCATAAATCCCACACCCGCAGCCATAACGCTCGTGCCCGCCGAGAGGCCCGTGATGCCGCTTGTGGTGCTGCCCTACTCCGCGGCTGCCGCAGCGCAGAGGTACACTTGCCAAAGCCACTCTGGCCTTCGTGTTTATTTGTTTTGTGTATTTCGCACGCTGTGATCACATCACCATCTCACCCGCTTTTCTTTTGTCTTCTCTCAAAGGCGCATGACTGCCAACAGAGAGGAGGATGACGACGAGTTCAAGGAGGCAGCCACGTCTACCACCACCACGGAATGGGGTGGCTACGCGCAGGAGCACGAACCACAGGAAGAGGCAGAGGTGCAGGCAGACCCACAAGTGCGTTCAGGCCCTGTCACGGCAGCTGCCCTTCTCTTCTCGCCCAAGGAGCTGACCAGCTTGTGATGGGCCGAGAGAGACACAAAATCGTAAAAATTCCAAATGCGCTAAATTTTAGCGCAATTTCGCTGAGCTGCCTTGCAGCATTCCCCCCTGCTCACAATTCGCGCAGGAAAGCTGCAGGGCGACCACAATCTCGTCGTAGAGCTCAGGTTGTGAGGTGTCGGAAGAAGCGACAGGAAGGAGGCTCGTGACTCGAGCCTGCGCATCTCTGGCTGACTGTCTATCCGGTTTGCGATTTGCGAGGAAGAGGAAGAGTTGTTTTGCACACCTGGGCAGGGAAATCGTTACTGTGCATCCTTAGGCTCTCAACTGGGCGCCCACCAGTTCCACCAGATTACGCGAGTAGAGGTACACTTCTTAAATTATTTGGCCTTCATTCATTCATTCCTGTGGTCTCGGGTTCTCTGTGGATGATGAGCTCTGAATGATTATTGTCTAATTTTTCGTTTTTGTTTTGTTCAACAGCGCAAATCAATTTAGCCATTTCGCCAGCGACCCGGTGGTGAGCGCACAGAAGTGACGTGACATCCCACCAAAATGGAAGGAAGTCATCCACAAGGAAGCGCGGCCCCTTCATTATCAGCCACGCCCAACTCGAAGAAGCGACCCTTCCCCAGTAGCTCCTCTACATCGCCCCTCATGCACGGCGCAAGCAACAGCCATCCCCCACAATTCATGGCTGGACCTTCTCCAGGCGCACCCTACGCCACAGCACCCACGCCCTCCCTATCCTCTCATCTCCTCTCCCCCTCGATGCTCCACCCGCCCCCTACCGCCCCCTCTTCATCTTCGGCCTACAATTTCTCATCGTCTTCGACTTCTCTCTACGCCATCGATGGCATCGGCGGCACCCCGCAGCAGCAACAGCCGCCATCTCAGCAGCATTCCCACAATCACATCCCTGGGGGCGTACAACACAATCACGCGCCGTATCAACACAACATTGGCGGAGGCCTGCTGGCGCCGCACGACGGCGGTGGCGGCGGCGTAGGCAACAAGCGGCTACGTTCGGGCGGCGCGGCGGGCGCGTCGCCCTACGGGTCGCCGCCCTCTTCGCCAGCGGGAGGCGGCCTGGGCGGCGTCGGTGGTGGCGGCCACATGGGCGGCCTCCACTCGCACCAGCACCACGCCGAGACCACGCGGGAGAGCATGGCCAAGCTCACCAAGCAGACCGCCGACCACCTCACCTCCCTTGTCGCCGTACGGACCCTCGCTCCCTTGGCCTTGGCCTCTGCACTTTTGCTTTAGGCTCACGCCCGGGTTCACACGGTGACAGTTGATGGAGTCGACCGACCCTGAGGGCCTGGCGGCGAGCCAGCTGGTGTTGGCGCTCGACATCGTGCTGCGCTTCAACAACAAGATCGGTGGCGCGCACGGGGTGAAGACCGGTGGCGGTATGGTGGGCGCCACGCACTCGGCGCATGGCCTGATGCCCCACTCGGGCGCGTCGCGTCCCCTCACCGGGCTGGCCTCCAGCGCCCCGCAGTCCTACGGCATGCCGCAGCCCCAGGCCTTGTCTCAACAGGTTCTCCCCACTTTCCATTCGATTTTTATATTTTATTATATTCTGTTAATATCATAACAAGTTACAGTATTAATATTTACTGCCTCATTTGTTTCCTTTATACACTCATTTGTTGCATAGCAACATAGCACGTGCCTTATTCTTGACTTAACTTGGCAACATATTTTGCTACTACGAATTTATAGCAGATGTATGGGCTGCCGGCGTCGCAGACGGCACCCGCGCAGATGTACGGGTCGCCACAGCCGCTCTACTCGTCGGCGCCCGCGGGCATGGGACAGCACCAGCCCCACCAGCAGACACGGCCCTCTCCCAACTACCCTCAGTTCCGTGCACCCACCGGCGCTGCGTACGTAGTCTTACTCCAGGCTCGGCCTTTTTTTAATATTATTATTATTATTATTTTGCAAGCCTCGTCACTCGCTTTGTTGTCCATTTTCTCCATCTCCGTGTATTTATATTCCCCTTTCTTTTTATATTATTTTTTTCCGTGTTTGATTAATCACAGGACGATGATGAATGGCGCCATGACCAGCACATCGACGGTGGCGCAGACCAATCAGATGCCGCCTTCGACGCTCTCGCTGGACTACTTCATGCTGCTCCAAACCCTGGGTACGCAACTTAGTCTCCACACACACACGCGCACGCGCACACGACACCTGTTTGAGGCCTAAGAGAGTGTTGCGTCTACTCGCGCGCAGGCACGGGCACGTTCGGCCAGGTGCGTCTGTGCCAGCAGAAGGCGACGGGCAAGTACTTCTGCCTCAAGATCCTCAGCAAGGAGAAGATCGTGCGCCTCAAGCAGACCGAGCACGTCAAGAGCGAGAAGTCGGTCCTCGCCCAGATCTCGCACCCGTTCATCGTCAAGCTCTACGCCACGTTCCAGGACCAGGCCAACCTGTACTTCCTGCTGGAGTACATCTCCGGCGGCGAGCTGTTCTCGTGCATCCGCCGGAACGGGCGACTGTCGAACAGCACCGCCCGGTTCTACGCCGCGGAGATCGTGCTCGCCATCCGCTACCTCCACAGCCTGCACATCGCCCATCGCGACCTCAAACCCGAGAACCTGCTCCTCGACAGCGACGGACACATCAAGCTCTCCGATTTTGGCTTCGCCAAAGTCATCACCGACAAGTGCGCGCTCCTCTGTTGCTGCTGTGTGCCGTGTTTGTCGTTGTGTGTGTGTGGTGTGTCGTGTGTGTTTGTGTGTGGTGTTTTGCCTGGGGCTGACGCGGACTCCTTTCGCCAGGACATGGACGATGTGCGGTACGCCCGAGTACATCGCACCGGAGGTGATCCTCAGCAAAGGTCACGACAAGGCCGTGGACTGGTGGTCCCTCGGTGTCCTCATCTACGAAATGCTGTCTGGGTACTACCCCCCCCAAAACCAGGTTCATCATCTTCATCGCCTCACAGTTCTCTTGCTTACAACGCACGACACGACCCACATGACACGCGCAGCAAGCCGCCATTCCACGGAGAGCACACGTTCGAGATTTTCGAGAAGATTTTGTCGGCCAAGGTGGACATGCCGGCCTACTTCCACCCGGAGGCGAAGGACCTCATCGAGAAGCTGCTCGTGGTCGACGTGGCCAAGCGGCTCGGCGGCACGCGCGGCGGCGGCGCCGAGGAGGTGATGTCGCACCCGTGGTTTGCCGGCATCGACTGGGACGCCCTCCACAAGAGGCAGCTCCGTGCGCCCATCAACCCAGGCATCACTGGCGAAGGTACACTCACTCACGCACCGCACACACACGCACGACCGCACGCGCACGCTGTGGAACTCACATGATCTCGTGTGGCGGTGGGCAGGTGATTCGCATAACTTCCCGCGTTATTCGGACCAGACCGTGGAGCACAAGGAGTTCAAGGAGAACGAGCTCTTCAAGGACTTCTGAAGACGAGACAGAGAGCGAACAACGAACGCCAACCAACAACGAACAAAGCCGCCTTTGCGCGTACCCCACCCGAGAGCGATGTACAAAACTACACCCAAAGCCCCCAGCCCAGCACAATCACCGTCTTCCCCTCTTGCGCACCGCACGATTTGCGATTTTCCCCCACGACGCCACCATCTTCATCACCATCGCCATTGACTCAAACTCTGTACCAACCAACGTTCATAAAACAAACACGTTACAGTCACAACAAACACGGGACACAACGCGATATGGGCGACAAAAATGTTTTTCATTCTTCTTTGTATTTTACTCTACATTGTACAAAGCCGTATGGCCTCGTTGTGTGTGCTGCACGTTGGAACGCCTCAGTAGTGCGGGTAGGTGGTGGTGACGGTCGTGGTCTGCGCGTAGCCCATGGGCGCCGGGGCGCCGTAGCCCGCGGCGGGCGGGTAGTAGGGTGCGGCCGCGGCGGGCTGCATGGCGGGGTAGCCAGGGTGGGCGAGGCCCTGGGGGGCGGGCGGGTAGTACGCCCCCGTAGCGGGGGGCTGCTGCGAGTAGCAGGCGGCAGCGGCGGCCTGGTGCTGGTACTTGAGGGCCTTCTTGTGGGCCTTGTGAGCGTCCTTGTGGGCCTTCTTCTCGGTCTTGTGCATCTCCTTGTCGAGCTTCTTGTGGACCTTGTGGGCGTCCTTGCCCTTGGCGTGGGCCACGATCACGTGCTGCGGGGCGGCCGCCGCGTAGGAGGTCGGGCACGGGGGGTAGGGGGCCGAGTAGCCGGGGGCCGGGGGGTAGGGCGAGGCGGCGGGCATCATAGAAGATGGATGGTGATGATGATGGGCAGGCGGGTAGGCCGCCATCACGGGGGCGGGGGCGTGGCACTGCGGCGGATAGCCGGAGGAAGGGGGGTAGGGGTGCGCCCGTTGGGAAGCCATGTGTGCAGGGTACATCTTTTAGGATTTGTGTGGTAGGTGGAGAGGTAGGTAGTTGGGGGGTGGGTTGTACTGAACGAGTACTGTGTTTGGAAAGGAACTGGGCAGAGAGTGCCGAACGGACGAGAACAAACTGGTCGCTGTGTTTGAAAAACAAAAGTCCGTGGGGTCACGAAGGGACGAGAATGACTTTCAGTGCAAAATGAAATTTTCGAATTAGTTTGGATTTTCTGAAAGCTTCACACGGAGAAACGAGGAAGGAAAAATGGAAGAAAAGAAGGAAAAATGGAAGATGAAGAGGAGTGGCGGTGGCTGACGCTGGCGCCTCCGTGTGGGTGCGGCAGCCGCCGTAGACAGCGGGCCAGTTCGAAGCGTCAGCTAGAGGATCGTCGCTTCCTTCTGCCCTGCCATCGCTGCCATGAATGGTTGCACATCTCGAGCGTGTTCGTGCTACAAGCACACTCACATTTTTTGTTTTATTTTTATTTACTGTGTGTGATGTGTGCTGCCCACCCCAGGTGGCATGGGACATGCGTCGGGGTGACCAGGGAGCACTTGCCCCGGTCCTATCTCTGCCACGCTGCGGCCATGGCCCTGGGCGGCGATGCCGATGCCAGCGAAAAGTACGACCATGGCTGCTTGTTCGTGTGTGCCCTGTGCAGCCCGACTCTCGCTTCCGAGCTCCACTACCGATGCACAGGTGAGGGCTGTCACTACTTCTTCCTCATCAATAACTTGGAATGCAATGGAATGTTGGCTGTTCTTTGCATTCCTCACCTGCACCACCTGCTTTCAACAAGACGGGCTGCGGGTGAAGGTGCTGGCGTGGGGCCGTCGGCCCTTTGCCGAGGACCGGCTCGCCGCCGAAGGTCGATTCACCGAACTGTTCCTCCCCGCGCTCCGCTGCTGCGACCGACCCGTCTGCCCTCCGGCCGGTACGTCACCTTTATCGTCATCATCATTGGTTGGTTGGTTGGTTGCATCTGATCTAAGCTCAATTCGTATTTTGTCGACACGGCCCTGTGTGTGAAGATGAGTGGAGTTGCCTGCTGCGGTGTGGCCGATGCCACGAATGGGAACACTGCAGCTGCGCGCTCGAACGACAAACTGCACAGCGCGCGCGAAGGCCGGGGAATGCGAGCGATCGCGATGGTGATGTCAGGTGGCTGCGCCGTTACCTGTCTCATCACATCGCGAGCTCCGCAAAGAGCACCGCCGCCACCACCACCACCACATCATCGTCGACTTCACCGTCAAGCCCGTCCGCGGCGCTCATGGGAGGCCACCACCCGCTGGCCTACTTCCACGCGCAGCAGCGGCGCCACGGCCGACCAACGGCCAACGACCTGACGTTCCTCTGCTCTGCCTGTGCCGGCCGAGGTACACCGCGCTTCGTCCAGTCGTGGTTTGGTCATCGAATCTAACCTGCGTGGTGTCGTGTGTAGATGGCCTGGCGTTCAGTGAAGCGAGGGAGTGCGTGGCAAGGCGACGCAAGCGGGTCGTGAAGACCAGGATCGAGCGGCCGCCGAGTCCCATCACCAACCCGGAAATCTACGAACAGCTGCGGACCGGCGACTTTTCGCTGCTCGACGCCATGAACAGACCTCCGGCTCCGGTTCCGGCCGTCGCCCTGCCGCGGCTCATCCGCGACCGAGAGCTGCTGGCGGGTGCCGACACCAGCGCCGCACTGCGTGGCCAAGCCGCGGCGGCGCTCCTGCACCGACCGCTGCAGGTCGCCCATCGCGTCCCAATCCATCAACTCACCGGCGAGCTGCCCTGGATTCTTCACCAACTACAGAGGTCCGTACCTGCGTCGTGTGCGGTCGTGGCGTGTGCGATCGTGTGCGGTGGTGCGTGTGACGCTAACGAGCTACGCTGCAGTCGGCCGATGCTGCTGGTCGGTACCTCGGGCGGCAGCGTGCTGAGCTACACCGCTGACCACTCGCAGCTGCGGCTCTGCGTCGACACCGAGCACCCGGACATCGCCTGCCTCGCCGCCACGTCAGCATCGGAGGACCTCCTCCTGTCGTGCGCCTGGGGCAGCGGCGACCTCCTCGCCCACGACCTCCACACCGGCCGACCGGTCGCACGAGGGGTCGGCCACACCCGGTTCTGCCGATCGCTAGTCGGCGACCCGGCCCAGGCGGCCCTGGTGCTCAGCGCCTCGTACGACGCGACCGTGCGCCTGTGGGACCTCAGGGCGGCTGCTGCAGGGCGCGTCGACGACGGCCCGTTCGGCGGAACAGGCGCGGGGCCGGGGCCGATGGCGGAGGTGGTGGCTCTGCGCGGCCACAAGGGGAGCGCGACGGCTGCCCACTTCCTCCCCGGCGACTCGCACTACGTACTGAGTACGTGCAATCGCACGACCGCACGACCGCACACAATGTGGAACTGATAATGGTGCGTGTCATGTGTGTGTCATGTGTGTGTCGTGTGCGTGTTGTGTGTCATACGTGTGAGTGTGCAGGTTCGTCGGCGGACCACAGCCTTCGGTTGTGGGACGTGCGGAAGCCGGGCGCGTGGGTGCTCAAGGTGGACACGGGCCACTGGCTGTGCTCCCTCGCCCTTTCCCCGAACGGCCACTATTTGGCCGCCAACGCGCTTCCCGGAAAGGTTCACACCATACACACGCGCACGTCGCATCGCACACGACGCACCTCCACCGCACGCACGACCACACACTCAGCTCTGTGTGTCTGGGCAGGTGTTGGTGTTCGAGACTTGGCGGCTTTTGTCTCCTCGGGGCGATGGCGTCGACGCGCCCAAACACGTGCTCTACGGCCACACCAACATCCGCTGGGCAACTCAGCGGCCCTGCTTCTCGCCCGACAGCCGGACCATCGCCATCGGTTTGCCCTCGCCCCAATTTTTCTTCTCCCTCCCCGCTCACACGGCACCACGACACGCACACGCACACGCTACAGCGTCAGAGGATGGGAGGGTGGTGACGTGGAGTACGGCGTCGGGGGAGCTCCTCGAGCGCCAGGCCGACTCCCATCCGTCTGGCGCCTGGGCGTGGGACGTGGCCTTCGACCGCCACCGGCCCGAGGCCGACGACATCCTCTTCTCCTGTAGCGACGACGGCTTCCTCGCCTGTCTCCACCGGCACTGCGGTCATCCAGCAGCAGCTTCTTGACCGCGGTTCAAGGGGGTGATGGACCACGGGGGATTGCGTAGTTCTTTAAAATCGCCCAATCGGACCTAAAAAGCATATTACCTATTTAAGCAAATGTCGACTATAAGGCCTCGAAAGACATTAATGTCGTTCGGCCACAGAGGCAACTGCGTGGACCACTAAAAACGAAAACCGCATGCAGGATTGCACGGCCATGGGCCACCGCGCTTGAGCCAGCCCCGAGATACAGTTTTTTTCTTATCCATATATGTATTTTGAATTTATTTATTTTTGGTGGCATAAACACTCCTTAGTTGAGCGCGCCCGAGTTCTTCTTGCGCTTGCCCGTGCGGTGGCGGCTCTCGTTGGGGTTCTTGCGGAGCTTGCCCACCACGTACTTGGCCTGGCTCTGGGCGCGCGGCTGCAGATAGCTCTGGTCCTCGTCGAAGATGTCGTCGCCGTCCTTGTTCTTCTTCTTCCGCCGGCGCGTCTGCTCGAGCAGCTCGTCCTCGCGCAGAATGAGCTTCTGCTCTTGCCGGCCGCCCTTGGGCAGCGGCAGCGAAAACTTGGTGCCGCGGGCCGACACCGGGCGCGACACGCGATTGGCCAGCAGGACCGGCTGGCCGGTGCGCTCGTCCAGCATGTAGGGCACCTTGCGCAGCGTCTGGTGGCCGCAGTTCGGGCAGAACACCTTCTCCATCTCCTTCGTCGTCCTATATTGTGTTTAATATTATATGATGTATCAATACATATATATACACATATAAACATAGTATAATAAAGTGAGTTAAACTGACATATGGCACACGCACGCAGGTGGAGAGAGAACGCACTTGAAGCACGCATGGCATTGGAGGAGATAAGTTCGGAGTCTCTTGATCACCATACCATCGGTCGACAGCAAATGCAGGCCCATCTAGAGAGACCAGCGAGGGAAGAAGACCATCGTTACATTGGGAGGGGGAGGGAAGTAACTAGGAGGGGTGGTGATGGGAGTGAGAGCAGAAGCGCTGGGTGTACCTGGATGATGACGTTCTGCATGGCGTAGTCGGTGGTGATGCAGGCCACGCCCACCTTGGCGCGCTGCGCCAGGTCGTCGAGGCTCGCCACCTTGGACGCCGAGCGCTTCATCTGCCCAATGTTGTCCGGCGTGATCCAGCCAGCGTTGTCATCGTCGACCGCCTTTGGTACCACATGCACGGCACGGCATGGCACGATACGCACACACACACGCACACGCACGACACACAGTCAGCTGTGCGTCTCACGAAATTCAGCTGAACGTCTGAGCGCGTGCGCGGTACCGGTGGTGCCGGAGTGGTACTGTTGCGTCGCGACGACGGGTGGCTGCCCGGCTGCTGGGTGGCGCCGTGGGCAGGCCCGTTGTTGTTGTTCTTCTTCTTCCTCGGCTTCCGCTGTGTCTTCTCCGCCTGTCCCTCTGTGTTCTGCTGCGGTGGCGTCGACGCGTCGACCGCTGTGGTGGTGGTGACACTGTCGGCAGTGGGAGCTCCGGTGGTAGCAGCCGCAGCTGTCTCGCTCGCGGGCGCCGCCTGCTCAGTGTCCGTCGTATCAGTCTCAGACGCGCTTGTGTTCACCTCCTCTCCGCTTTCGCTCTTTGCCTCCTCCTCCGCCTTCACCTCAACCTTGTCGTTTTCGTTCTTCGCCTCCTCGACCTGCGTGGGCGCGCCTGCCTCGCCTTCCTTAGTTTCGGGCGCGACCTCCGCCGCCGGGACAAGGGTCTCAGCCGCCGTCTCCTTGGCCTCCGGCTCGCCGGTAGCACCAGCGTGCGGGTGCGGGTGTGCGCCACCGCGACCGCCGCCACGACCTCCCCGGCCACCGCGGCCTCCGCGACCACCGCCGGAATGCGGCGCGGCGGTTTGCACCACGTTGCCGCCCCACTGCGCGTTGGAGCTCTGCTGCTTCTCGGCCTGCGTCTTCTTGTTGCGCGCCTGGCGGTCCAAGCCACCAACACATCAAACGAAACAAGAGTGAGCTTTGAGGCCGAGGCGACGTGCGGGAGACGAGGTAGGACGGACGTACGACGAGTGTGGGCGGGAGAGGCGCGGCGCGCAGGTGGTCGGCGCCGTTGTGTTCGCGTTCGAAGGTGCGCGTGAGGGCGATGACCTTCATATCGACTGCAGACAAGCTGGCGTAGTCACCTGTCTTCTTGGCAAACTCGACCACTACACGCAGAATCAAATTGGCCAAAAAAATTGAGAAAAATCGCGATTCGTGTAGAAGAATAAGTCGAGAGGGAGTTGATATGTACCAGCCTTCATGTCCCTGGGGTCGGGCTCAGTGGTCTTGATCTCGTAGGGGAAGGTCTGCAGGTAGCCGCGAGCCCTCTGGTCCCGAATCTCCTCAATCACCTCGGCGATGGTCCAGAATTCGGTACCCAGGCGCTCTACGCGCACGCCCTTGATGATGGCACCCGAATCCAGCACCAGGATGGTGCGCTTGGGCTGCTGGTGCTGCAGATGCTGCTCCACAAGCGAAGGTCGGCTGGGCAACTTCTGCGACTTACCGCTGCTGCTCTTCACATCTCCATCTTCCAATTTAATCTCGGATGGAGAGAGAGGCTGCGCAGATGGCTGCTGCGCTCCGGTTACGACCGTGCTGACTGGCCTGGGTCCAGGCGCGACCGGCTTGCGCGGTGGGGCGGGCTGGCTCAAGACCGCCGACCAGTTCCGGAGAGGGGCGGGGGCGGGCTTATCCATGGTTTGTGTCGCTGCTGGCGTCGATGCTGGTGCAGCGTCCGCCATGTTGTTTCCGAAGTGAAGAAGATGACAATTTGTGAGATCAGAGATGGAATCGCAACCGGCAGCACGAAAAAAGCAGGAAATCATTTAAAATAGCGAAATAGAGGAGAGAAATTCAAATTAAAAAGGTACCGAACGTTTGTCACAACCTTCACGTCAGCGGATAGTTGTGTCTTGTCTCGTGTGTCGTGTGTCGTGTGTCGTGTGCATGCGTGTCAACCGCACATGCACACGACCGCACACACGCGCGAGAGGAGTGATGTGGTCACTTCACATACCGGTCCAGCAGGGAGTGCCACAGCGGGTCATGGTGGCGTTGTCCTCCTTGATGCGCGCGAACCCAAAGTCGGCCACCTTCACGTTCCACTCGTCGTCCACCAGCAGGTTGGACGGCTTCACGTCCCGGTGCACGATGCCCGCCGGCTGGCGCGTGTGCAGATAGGCCAGCCCGACGGCGGCCGAGCGCAGAAGCCCGAGGCGGCGGTGTCAGGGGAGGCGGATGGAGGAGTCGGCGATGATCTCCTTGAGCGCGCCGCGCTTGACGAACAGCGAGTGCAGGTAATTGATGCCCAGCGCCGCGCTGTGCAGCAGCTTGAGCTTCTGCGCCCAGGCCAGCTTGACGCTGTTGTTGGCCAGGATGTCGCGCAGGCTGCCGTTCTTGACGAACTCGGTCACGATGCACAGGTTGAGTCGCTTCACGCACGCCCCTGTGTGCGGGTCGTGTCGTGTCGTGTGTGCGTGCGTTTATGTCAGCGCGTGTGTGAGTCGTGGAACGTGTCGCGTGTCACGAGCGGCGCCTGCTCGAGTTCCGCGCCGAGATGGCCTTCCTCTCCGAGCTCCACCACCCCAACATCGCCCTCTTCATCGTTACCCCCAGGCTGCACCTCAACACCCAATCATCACGCCCCTCCATTTCGCATTTACGTCCTGGCACCATCGCAGAACCAGCCCTCCCACTTATCCTTCTCTATGACGAAGCACACCGTCTCCATGTAGTCGACGTCGCCGAACTCGGAGAGGGCTGCCTGCCTGGCCCAGCCTCGGCAACAATCCCCGCCCGCGAGGACGATGTGCTCGAGCAGATCGGGATGTTGCCCTCGCAGCGCTTTGGCTGCTCTCGCCTGCCCTCTCGGCGTGGGTTGCGTCAGACTTTTTGAAGAAATGCCTTCCTGATGCCCAGCGAGTGTGCAGTGACCAGCTAAAGGCGATCAGCTGGATCTGCTGGCTTCGCCCTGAGGTCCAAACCCTGGTGAACCTCATAAAATAGGGCAGGGGTTGTTGATGTGATAGTCCTCTGCAGGCAACAACTCGGGGAGGTGCTCAAGTTGAAGCACTGGCGTTGTGTGACCACCCTGCACATGTCCTACTTCAAAGGTCCACAATGAAGAGAACGCAGCTGGTGCTCAACGTGGAGCAATGCCAGCGCAGCAGCACTGCAGCCCCTACATCCACACCAGCTGACTCTTGCTCCTATTGGACAAGGTCTTGCTCTCTGGTGGGCAACAGCGCAGCACCTCTCTGGCCATGACCACTTGGGGTGCAACTGTTCTCTTGCACAGCCTATTGGCAGAAATATATCTACAAAAAGAGTGTGCACAGCTCTTGCGCCCAAAACCCATACCAGAATACACATGGGTGCATGCAAAAGGTGTGTGCACAATGTAGTTGATGGGGCCAAATGCACACAAGGTGCATGCAGAAAGAGTGTGCAGGCTGCAACCCACCATCTTGGGTCCATTGGTTGGTGGTAGGAGTTGTTGAAGGGATGGGTCACTGTTGGCCTTGTAGTAGATGTTGAGTTGGCCATTGTCCATTGTGGCCCATAGAGTCAGTTTGCTTGATCAGTTCTGTGCTCAGCCTCTGTTGGTCATCCTGGCCATCTGGCCAACTGGCTGAAGCTTGCTACATCTTGGGACCAAGAGTTGCACAGTGTCACTCTCCACCAGGAGTGTGGCAGTGCACCCCTTGAAGGCTGCCTTGGTGGCCTCACAGCCCTCATCTGTGAGTTGCACTTTGGCCAGCTGGGCTTGGTTGGAAGGATGGGTGATGAAGGTGTGATCCTTGAGTCTTGATGACTTTAACATAGACATGGCCATCCACAGCTTAGGAAACCTGCCTTACCATGGTGAGGCCATGCACCAGATGCTTGAGCTTGATGACCCAATCAAGACAAAGTCATCAAGATGCAGTTGGAGAAGGATAATAGTGATGTATGGTGCAGTGTGTACTCTGGGCTCTTGTCCTCTAGTTGTCTGGTCTGGCCCTTATGGCACCCCAGCATCAGCCATCTTTGCCTGCATTGTGTCAAAGATGTCCTGCTTGTGTTCCCACCATTTATTACCAGGTTATTTCCTGGTCCTAAGCAGACAGGTGGGATTGATTCCTGTCCCATCCAGCCTTTGTGAAAAGCCTCACAATTCTTTAAACAATTTGCTGTTGTTGGGTGGGCATGAACAATCACCAGATGTCAATAGATGACCTTTCTGGCAGTCCCCCAGGTACATAGCCCACCAACTTTGGCACAGCACTGAGGCTCTTTTTAATCCAGCTTGATTTTCAATTTCACAATCAGATGTCCTCATGCCCTGCAGTGTACAACACAAGGGTGCATGGGGACCCACAATCTTGCACAGTTGGACAAGATGGGCCTCAACACCAACCTGTCCTTCAATTGCAACACTCTACTTGATGAGGACAAATGGTTCTGCAATGATTGCTCAATGTTAGTCTTGTGAAAGGGCAAAGCAGAGCATAAGCAAACATGCAAGCACAGCAACTGCATTGAACAACTTATCATGTGCCAGACATTGCCACATCTGGCCCATCTGCACAAGTCAGCGCACCACGGGGAGCCAGGCAACACATGGAGCAGTAATCACAGGTCAAGTTGCCCACCTTCACCAAGCTACCTTCTTCACCTTTTCTATTGGGGCTACCATCACTGATCATCTTTGTGCAGCCACAGGATCATTAATGAGCCTGGCGACAATGAAGGGGATGCACCTGTGGATGGTGATGACGGCAATACAGTAGCACTACTGATGATGTGGAGGAGCTGGAAATGGCCGAGGAGCTGGGCGGATTCGGCACGGTGCACAAGGCGCCACCATCGGAATGCTAAACTCGTCTGAGCTTGGGGTTTGGGCGCCAAGACTGGCTCGCCCATGATTCCGAAGTTGATGATCTGCAAAAAGGGTTTAACGCTAGTGAGCTGATCAGGAGTGGTGAGGAGAAGGAGTACCCACTTTTCATTAAGTCCGACTGCCAAGTCCTGGTCTCCGCCTGAGTAGTAGGTCATCTGAAAGTTGAGGTCGAACGGGTAGGCCTGTACCCAGATCTGCCCGATGTTGAAGACCTCCCCTCGGCCAATGATCACCTTCTTGCTGAAGGTTTGCTGCCCGTTGCAGAACGAAATCCCGAAAACAACCATCACCAACCTATGGCGAAGCGGGTCAACATCAGTCAAGGCGTGCCAACACTGGTTTAGGTTTAGGTTGGAGCTTACCTCTTGAAGTAGAAGGGCAAGGGTACGTAGCCCTCTTGCTCGGTCAGCTCGAGGGCGTTCTCGTTGAGCAGGCCCCAGGCCAGCATCTGCTGGGCGTTGGTGAGCCAGTTGCAGTCGGACCCGTTGTGCACAAACCGCGTGGTGACGGCATGGGCCACGGTGTCGACTGGTTGCCTTTGTGCAGCTTGACCACCAGGAAACGAGGCGTCAGCTGATCGTCACCTCCGCCACTGCCGACTGCACTGATGTGGTGTTGGCCTCGACCACATTGCCTGCATTCCGCCACCACTACGAGTTTCAGCCACACGACTGCACATGCACGACCGCACACACACACTCACAGCACCTGCCTTGTTCTTCATGCGAGCGTAGGGCACCGACCAGTTTGGAGAAGACCGAGTTGGCGTAGGTCATGCTGAAAGGGCTTGCCTGCATGGATGTACTTGTTGGAAAGCAGTGGAGGTACAGCCGTGGCTCCGATTTGCGTGGGACCGGAGGTGACGACCGTGGAGCGGGCGGGGATGGAGCCGAATTGGAACCACTTGCTGGCAAAAGAGTCGTTGGTCATCTTGAAGGCCGGATTGAAGTCGGCCATCGCGTCGGCGAACACGTCGGAGATGGTGGCGGTCGTCGCCGTAGACCAGGAAGATGGGCAGGAAGGGATTGAGGGCGGCGCTGGCCGAGCGTTCCTGCTATTGTACCCCACAGATTTCGCCTTGCTGCCCGAGAAGCGGCGCCAGGAGGAGGGATCCTCCGCCGGACATCCTTGAAGGACTCAGCCCGCACTGGCGACACACAGTGGGTTTTCATGATTGTTTTGTCAAACCACGAGAGAGAGAAGACGAACAAAGCGAGGCATGGCGTGAGGTACCCCAAGGCGGCAAGAAGGAAGCAGGTGAGCGGCTCGCAACCTTCATTGGGGTAGTGTGAGCCATGAACGTCAAACACGTCACCCCCAGCATACCGTAATTTGGCCACCAGTTTCGGTTGCACGTGGCTCTTTAAAATCCGCCAATTGGGTGTCAACATATCCGATTGGTCCAGTTCTTTGTCGCTTTTTGTGGTAGATGCATCTCTGGCAGTCCTTCTCCCACACAGAACAGCGCACGATGGCACGCATCGTGCCCGCACATTTGCTGTGTTTTCTTGTACTCGCCTTCTGCTCAACACAAGGTTGCTCCTATCTCTCTCAGTCCTTCTCATTTCAGTTCTAGTTCTGGTTCTTTTGTTGTTCTCAATTCTCCATTTCGCACCTGACGCAGGGCGAGCGCAGACCTTCATCTCAGCCGCCGGTAGCGTCCAGGTGGGCGCTCTCATCTTGTCGGCCATTCAAAACTACCAGGTACCCCAGTCCCCCACCCTACACCTTCTTCTCGTTCTTGTCTCGCCCTCTGCAGAGTACCGAAAAGCGCCGTTCCGGAAGGAGTTTACGTCCGAACTGCGAAGGCACGAAGTCACTGTTGCACTCACACCGTTTGGGGATCACGCGACATGGCCACCAGTTCGTGCAGGAAGACTTCACCCTGCTCTTCAAGCAGGACCAGACCGCCGAGGCGGCCCTGCAGGGAGTCGTGGCCGGTACTATGGTGCGTGCCCGCGAGGCAAACTTGCTTTGTGATGACTGTCCTAGGAACGAATTAATTAGATGGCATGGTGCCAGACTCGAAAAAGAAGATAGTCTGGGTTTTTGCGCTTTGCTTGCGACCAACACTCTCTCCCTCGTGATGACAGGACTTCGCGGCGATGGACGCGCCCTATCCGCCGGAGTGGCTCATGGAGCGAAACGCCATCCACCTGCCGGTTGTCGGCCAGCCGATAGTGCCCGCCTACAACCTCGGCCCCGACACTCCACCCAATAATCAAACCCTGGTTCGTAGCTGTTACTTTGAAATTTTTGTAATTTTTTTATTATAACAATTCAATGACATTTTTAACATTTTGTGGTTTACCGGTTAGGTGCTGAGCGTGCCCGTGCTGGCGGACATATGGTCGGGCAACGTCGTATTCTGGAATGACTCGGCCATCGCGGACCTCAACCCGGGCGTCGCTCTGCCCTTCCAGCCCATCGTGCTCGTGTTCGCCAACGACAGGCGCGGCAGCATCTCCGACTCGTTCGCCAGCGCCTTGGCCTACTGGAATCCCGCGTTCGCCATGTCGATCTACTCCACCAACGACTCGCTGGCCAGCCGGTGGTCCCAGTTTGGCTCTATCGCTCCACGCTCCTACGTCGTCGAACCCGGTGAACAGCAACTGGGCGCCGTTTTGGTACGTGGGTTGCAATTTCTTTTATGTCCGACTAGAGGGAGGCTAACTTGCTGGGAATCACTTCAGGCGATTCCCTACAGCCTCACCTACACCACGGCCGTGTTTGCTGGCCTTGCGAGCCTGCCCTACGCCCAGATGCGAAACAAAGCTGGTACCCCCATTCATTGCACCGACAAAATGAAGATATCTCAATCAGTAATACTCAATTCGTGTCTGACCGCAGGAGCCACGGTGAGTCCGAGCAAAGCGGCCGTACAGTCGGCGCTGGTGGAGGTGCTGGATCGAGTGACCTCGTTGGCGCTCGTGGTGGACGTGCACAACGGCAACCTGTCCACGTCGTGGCCCGTGGTCATGTTCAGCTTCGTCACCACGCAGAAGCACGTCAACTCTTCGGACTGCAACTGGATCACCTACGGCCAGCAGTTGCTCGCCTGGACCCAGCTCAACGAAAAGGCCATCAGCACCACAGAGGCGCTGGGCTTCGTGCCGCTGCCCTTGGCCTACAAACGGTACCATCACCATCAACTCGTCACTATCTCTTCTAATTTATCTGTTTCTGATTGTACCCGCACAGGTTGATCATGGACACCTATGGCCTGCTCTCGTGCAACGGCAAACAGACCTTTACCAGCAAGGTGGTGATCGGCAAGGGTGACAACTTCAAGATCGGACCCATCTGGACTCGGGCCTACCCCTTCGACAGCAATTTCCAGATGACCTTCTACACCGAGACCAACGCTACCAACGCCCTGGCCGAACTCACCGCAAGTACGCGAGAGCAATGGGGCCCATCATCACAGATCTGATTGTGCGCCAGAGTTGCTGACTCTGCTCTCTTTCTACAGACAACGTCGACTTTAGCGTGATCGACTACGACGTTGCCGAGGGCCGATCGGCCCAAGCGAGAAGAGAAGAGAGGGTTTCCTCGCCTGATGAGCTGAGCCTCCCGCTGGTCGCATACGCCATCGGAGCTGGCTACAACGTACGTTACACCCACCGGCTTTTCTTCTTCTTCTTCTTGCAAGCTTGGAAGTGTTGGTTCGACTCAACTCAATTGAGCAGTTACGAACTGCTGACGGCCCCCCAATCGCTGGTGCTGAACCTTACCACGCTGGCGGACATATACCTGGGCACGGTGGACAGGTGGGACCACGCGGCCATCCGCGAGCTCAACCCGACCCTGGCCCACCTCCTCCCCGCCCAGAACATCACCGTGGTCCTGAGCACCTACGACGCTCCCGCTATCACGCGCATCATGACCGAGACCCTGCGCAACGTGAGCCAAACTTTCAGAGAGCTGGTGGTACTCTGACACACACAACACCGCATACGACGCACACGACACACGACGCGCACACGACACACGCAGGCTAACGCGCCATCACAATCAATTGCAGGTGGGCACTGGTGCATCGGTACATTTCCCGGTGGAGGACACAGGAAGGGTGGTGCGGGTGGATGACGTGGCATCTGCGCTGGACCAAAGCGCGTACCGACTGGCCGTATGGCCGCAGGAGCCCATCCGTACGCGGCGCTACTTGGGCTTCGCCGATCTGATCAACGTGCGCGGCGTCCGCGTGTCGGCGTCGGCGGCGACCATCGCCTCCAGCCTGAGCGACTACCGCGCGCTGCCCCTCACTTCCTCTCTCACCAACGGTTCGTGTTCACACGCCCGCGGCACATTTTTTCGACCAGTGGCGGAGTTGAAAACTCACTTGCATTTTTCCTTTGCTGGACACTCAATGCGATCATCGCAGGTGGCGGGCGTGACAGCTGGCCGATGGTGAGCTACGACTACTTCGTGCTGCGCACCGCCTCGATCGTCAACTGCTTGAAGGCGCGCTCGCTGGTTGACTACCTCTATTGGACCCAGGCCTATCCTGAGGCCCTTGCGCTGGCTCAAGAGTGCTGCTCTCTCATCTTATCCCTTGCGGTCTGATTGGTCGTATGCTAACCAACTGCTGCATGTGTACAGAAACTCGCTCACTGTTCCCGATCATGCCGAGGCTAAATCCCGATTGGCGCAAGTCATCGCCAGCACCACTTGCGGCGGCGCGGTGGTGAGCTCGTTCGCCGCGTGCGTCAGCCAGGGCGCCGTGTGCTCCGATCGCGGACTGTGCACCACCGACGGTTTGTGCGTGTGCGACCAGGGCTTCACCGGGATCCACTGCGAGTACCTCAAGTCCGACAGCTCTGGTGATTCGACTGTGGTGCTGGCGGCCGTGCTCGGCTCAGTCATCCCGGTGGTGGTCGTGGGCCTGGTCGTGGCGCTGCTCGTGGTCGGGTTGGTGGTGTGGACGCGGTGGCGGCGGGAGAAGGAAGACGAGTGGGAGGTGGACATGGAGGAGCTGGAGATGGCCGAGGAGCTGGGCACGGGCGGGTTCGGCACGGTGCACAAGGCCGTGTGGAAGGGCACCGAGGTCGCGGTCAAGATGATGATCACCTCCACCAACGCCGCGGCGACCAGAGAACTCGAGCGAAGCTTCAAAGAGGAGGTATGCAATCGCACCACACTCCTATCGATCGACAGTGTTTGGGTGGCAGTCGCTAAGCTGGACTGATGGTTGGGTGGTGGGGACAGGTGCGAGTGATGACGGCGCTGCGGCATCCCAATGTGGTGCTGTTCATGGCGGCGTGCACCAAGCCGCCCAAGATGTGCATCGTCATGGAGTTCATGGCCCTCGGCTCCCTCTTCGACGTACCCACCTCCCCTCCTCCACCTCCTCCGCACATTCCACACACATTCTCAAGCGCACGACTCATCATGATGGATTGCTGGTGCAGTTGCTGCACAACGAGCTGGTGCCGGACATTCCATTCAGCTTGAGGGTCAAGATCGCCTACCAGGCGGCCAAGGGCATGCACTTCCTCCACTCGTCGGGCATCGTGCATCGCGACCTCAAGTCGCTCAACCTGCTGCTCGACTCCAAGTGGAACGTCAAGGTCTCCGACTTTGGTCTCACCCAGTCCAAGGAGCAGCTCGCCCGGCAGGACCACAACAACCGCCAGGCCGAGGGCAGCCTGCACTGGATGGCACCCGAGGTGCTCAACGAGGCACATGAGATCGACTTCATGCTGGCGGACGTGTACGCGTTCGGCATCATCCTCTGGGAGCTCTTAACCCGCGAGCAGCCCTACTATGGCATGACGTACGCCTTCTTCGCCCGTTTTTAGCCACTGTTTACTCGTCAATACGATGGTGTTTGTGTGGCTGGTCGTATAATGGATGAATGTGACAAAATTTATAAACGTGCAGGCCTGCGGCGATCGCGGTGGCGGTGATTCGCGATCACGCGCGGCCACCTCTGCCCAAGGAAGAAGACATGGACGCCGCCACTCCGATCGAGTACATTGAACTCATGAAGAATGCTTGGCATGCAGATCCCGCCATTCGCCCGTCATTCCTGGTACGGAATCGTGATGTGTTTCATAAGTTTGGCGCCGTGTGCGTGCGTGCGTGCGTGCGTGCGTGCGTGCGCGTGTGCGTGTGCGTGCGCGTGTGCGTGTGCGTGCGTGCGTGTGTCTTGCGTTGCCTTGCATGGTCTAAACAGCAAGACATGAAAATGCAGGAGACGATGACGAGGCTCAGCGCAATGGGCGAGAACGGTTCGTGGCTGTCTTCGATGACGTCATCCTCCACGCAGAGCTTCTCCGACCGAATGACCGCCGTCGGCGGTTCGCACAGCAGTTCGCTCAGCCGCCGCTCGATCTGCTCCACCTCGTCATCGGGCGAAGGAGGCTCTCGGTCGAAGGACTCGGGCACCTTGCCCGCCGCTGCTTCGGGCGGCGTGCGCGCACCTGAGGGCGAGGTAACGATCGTGTTCTCGGACATCACGCGCGCCGCCTCGCTCTGGGAGTTCAACGCCGACGCCATGCGCGACGCCACGCTGCTTCACAACGCGCTCCTGCGCGAGCTGCTCACCAAACACCGCGGCTACGAAGTCGTCTTCCTCCGGTACTTGCCCCCTTGGTTGCTTGGCAACTCCTAATAATTCACATGGTAACATATCTACATACCTTTTAAATGGTAACACAACACACAGGGACAGGATCAGCGGGGAGGGGTCGTTTTGTATGGCCTTTGCCAGCACGCTCGATGCGGTCGAGTGGTGCATGGCGGCCCAGCAAGCCCTACTGGACGGAGTGGAGTGGCCCAAGGCGCTGCTCGACCACCCGGGCGCCGCGGAAGAGTGGGACGACATACACGAACGGTACCACTACGCCACCTTAAACCGAACAAGCACGCACAAGCGCACGTTGCGCACATTCCGCACATTTCACACAAACAATGCGGCAGAGCGATCTATCGAGGGCTGCGGGTGCGGATGGGGGTGCACGTGGGTCAGCCGCGCATGATCCGCGACCCGAAGACCCGGCGCGTGGAGTACATCGGGCCGGTGGTCAACGCCGCGGCGCGCATCACCGCCATCACCAACGGCGGCCAGATCGTGATCTCGAGGGAGGCCAAGCTGAAGCTCAAGGGCAGCGCCCTGGGCGAGGAGCGCAGCCGCTACATCAACCTGGGCAAGTTCGAGATGCCCGACAACCCCAAAGGTGCCCACTCCGCCCATGTTTCACGCCAATTTCAACGTGTTGGTAGCTGAACGGAGCTATGCGTGTGTGTCGTGTGTCGTGTGTCGTGTGTCGTGTGTCGTGTGTCGTGTGTCGTGTGTCGTGTGTCGTGTGTCGTGTGTCGTGTGTCGTGTGTCGTGTGTCGTGTGTCGTGTGTCGTGTGTCGTGTGTCGTGTGTCGTGTGTCGTGTGTCGTGTGTCGTGTGTCGTGTGTCGTGTGTCGTGACAAAAGGCTCGACGCTGTTTGAAGTGAAGACGCTAGGACTGGAATCGCGCTTCTTTGTCGACACGGAAGTTGTCGTTGGCGGCGATTCGGATAGCGACGGGGGCAATGCAGTTTCTCTGCGCTCGGTGTCGTCGAACATTCACCGGCAGGACAGGTCGGCAGAGGCCGAGCTGCAGCTGCACGTGGGCGAGGGGCTGGCCTTCAAGGAGGACACCTTCCTCACGTCGGCCAACCTCTGTCGATGGGTCATTGACTTCAACGAGATCTCCCTCGGCAAGCAGGTACAGCCTCCCCCAAAGCCCCCACCACACACAACACACAGCACCCAACACTACTGCAGCTTTTTAACTCCGACACATACATACGCTGTGGCGTGGCCAAAAAGGTGGGGCTGGGGTCGTACGGGGTGGTGTTCAAGGGCAAGTGGAAGGGCGTCGACGTGGCCGTCAAGCGGTTCATCAAGCAGCAGCTCGACGAGCGGCGCTTGCTCGAGTTCCGCGCCGAGATGGCCTTCCTCTCCGAGCTCCACCACCCCAATATCGTCCTCTTCATCGGTACCCCAGGCTGCACCTCACCACCCAATCATCACACCCCTCCATTTCGCACACACAGTGAACACGACACACGCGTGTGACACGTTCCACGACACACACACACGCTGACATAACCGCACGCACGCACGACACGACACCTACACAGGGGCTTGTGTGAAGCGACCCAACCTGTGCATCGTGACGGAGTTCGTCAAGCGCGGCGCGCTCAAGGAGATCATCGCCGACTCCTCCATCCGCCTCCCCTGGCACCGCCGCCTCGGGCTTCTGCGCTCGGCCGCCGTCGGGCTGGCCTATCTGCACACGCGCCAGCCGGCGGGCATCGTGCACCGGGACGTGAAGCCGTCCAACCTGCTGGTGGACGACGAGTGGAACGTGAAGGTGGCCGACTTTGGGTTCGCGCGCATCAAGGAGGACAACGCCACCATGACCCGCTGTGGCACTCCCTGCTGGACCGGTATGTGAAGTGACCACATCACTCCCCTCGCGCGTGTGTGCGGCGGTGTGCATGTGCGGTTGACACGCATGCACACGACACACGACACAACACGACACACGACACACGACACACGACACACGACACACGACACACGACACAACACGACACACGACACACGACACACGACACACGACACACGACACACGACACACGACACACGACACACGACACACGACACACGACACACGACACACGACACACGACACACGACACACGACTGTTTTGCTGACGTGGTGCACATGCGTGGATGGGTGGAACGGGGCTGGCAGCGCCGGAGGTGATCAGGGGGGAGCGGTACTCGGAGAAGGCCGACGTGTACTCGTTCGGCATCATCGTGTGGGAGCTGGTGACGCGCAAGGCGCCCTTTGCCGGGCGCAACTTCATGGGCGTCACGCTCGAGGTGCTCGAGGGTCGCCGCCCGACGGTGCCCGCTGACTGTCCCAAGGCCGTGGCCAAGCTCATGAACAAGTGCTGGCACGCCTCACCGGACAAGCGGCCGAGCATGGACCACGTGGTCGCCGCGCTCGATGGGCTCCTCGGCGCCAGCCACACCAACGACGCGTCCGATGCTGACGTGTAAAGTCACCTTTTTTTAAAACCTTGCAAGGATTTGTTTTCATAATTTAAAATATAAAAAAATAGTAAAGATGGCGGCGCTGCCGAATGCAAGGAACAGCAACAAGAAGCCTCGAGCAAAGCTGCTCGTCGTCCTGCCACGCGCCTCCTTCTTTTCCTCCCGAGGTACACCCTTACACATTTTATTGATTATAAAATCAAATCTAGCAAACAATTCATGATTAAAAATGCATCGCAGCAAGCGAGGGAGAGGAGCGGGCGGCTGGGGAGAAGGAACGAGAGGAGTCGCGCGTCGATTGGTTGGAGCGCAGCGTGCCCGGCCTCAAGTGCCTGCCTGAGGGCCACCGCCTCCTCAGCCGCCGTCTGCGCCACGCCGGCGGTACCTACCACCCCTTGCACCCCCAACCCTCTTCCTTCTCTCTCACGTCAACCAACACGCATCTGCGATGTGCGTGCGCGTGTGCGGTCGTGCGTGTGTGCGTGTGTGCGTGTGCGTCAGGCGAAGGCAGGCAATTCAAGTCGAACGTGGCCTACCGCGCACACCCGCTCCGGCCAAAGGAGTTCATACCCGTGGCAGGTTTGACCACCCGCGCTCGCACAACTGCCTGTGTCAGTGGCGAGTTCTTTGCTGAGTTCATCTGCGCTGTGTCGTGTGTATCGTGTGTATCACCTTTCTCTTTCTTTTGTAGAATTCCATCCGTTCGTGCTGCGGGACAAGAAGCGGGAGATGCAGGAGCTGCTGACCGGGCTCGGCGCTCGCGAGATCGCCCTCGAACACACGTCGCGCAGGGGCACCCTGCGCTTCAAAGGTACGTCTCCACGTATCACACGCCGGGCCGCTTCTATGTTCTCCGTCTCATCGCCATCACACACCGCACACACCGCACACACCGCACGCGCATGTCGCACGTGCGTGCAGGCTCCGAGTCGAAGCGAAAACAAAAGGCCCAGGGGAGCTACATCGAAGAGGACAAGGACGTCGAGCTGAGGCTCGAGCAGCCCACGATTCCTCTCGCTGTCGACCAAGTGCGTTCTCTCGTGTTGTCTGCGTGTTGCGTGTGTGCGGTGTCTGATGTCATACCCCGTCACGTATGCAGGGCAAGGGGCGGTGGTACCACGTGGAGCCGACGTGGCAGGCCTGCACGGCGCTCCGGCGGCGGACCGTGGAGAGCAAGGAGTGTCGGGTGCCGCTGACCATCGCCTCCGATTACGACGTCACGCCGGACCTGGCCGCCGCTTTGCAGAAGTGCGAAGTCCACCTCGGTACGAAAGGCATTCTTGGCATTCCACTTTCTTTGTCGATAGCAACTCACCGTGGTGTGGGCGATCGTGTGTGGATGCAGGCGAGGGGGCGGGCGCGGAGTTCGTCCGCTTTGAGGCGGTGACGCGCGAGTACCGCGTGCGGTTCTTCACCCTCAAGCACTACCAGAAGGCCAACAAGGAGGCCGTTCGCGCGTGGGCGCCGGAGGACGTGGCCGCCTTCTTACGCGCCGCCGACCTCGACCAGCACCTCGACCTCTTTCAGGTTCGTTTTGTGTTTCGTGTTTCGTATTTCGTATTTCGTTTGGGTAGACTCAAACTTTAGCCCAAACACGAAGGGCAAAGGCGGGGCGGAGTTGGTGCACATGACGGACCACCAGCTCTCCAAGATCTATCGCCTCAAGCAGGAACCCGCCGTCCGCGCCCAGCTCCTCGATGCTCTCCAACGGTGCGTGTGTGTCGTGTCGTGCCGTGTGCGTGTGCGGCGCGTATCGCTTACCTTTTCTCACGCGTCGACAGAATAATGGACTCGGTGGAGTGTCGACACCCGGCGCTCGCCGCCGCCGGAGACCACAGCGGGCCGTTGTGCGCGCCCTGCCGGAAGCGGCTCGGGGTCGCCTCGCCCGCGCCCGCCCCACGGTCGCCCCGGCCTGCTGACGTCAGCACCGCCAGCAATCTCAAGAATGCCAAGCGGGCCTACGACAGTGTCGACAGCGACGACGACAATGATGACGTGGGCGGCGCCGGCTATGTTGACGTCCGCGCGATGGACAAGCTCCGACCGCCGCCCGCCGCGACGCAGCCCAACTACGTCGAGGCGCCGCCCGCCGGACCGGCGGCTGCGACCAAGCGCAACGCGAAGAAGGCGGCGGGGGCGGCCAAAAAGCGAAACAAGAGCGAAGCGGCTGTGAATGCGAAGGGCAACGGCAACAGGGGAGGGGCGGCGCCGGACACGGACGACGATGATGAGGAGGATGCGGAGGCAATGGAGCGGATGAAGGTGCGAGCGCGGGCGGTGGCGCGGGAGAACGGCTACGTGTTCCGCGAGATCGACTACCGCGAGCTCGACCTCGAGCAAAAGATCGGCGCCGGCTCCTTCGGCGAAGTCTACAAGGCCACCTGGCGTGGGGCTCCCGGTACGCCTGCACGCCGCGCGCGCACACACACACACACACGCACACCGCACACGCGCGACCGCACACACGTGTCATCGATGAGTTACGTAGGTAGTGACCTTCGTAATGTTATTACGTTAGTGGCGGCCAAGAAGATCATCAACATGGACGACGATGACGACGAAATGGTGGACGAATTCATGCGCGAGGCCGCCATGATGGACCTCCTCGGTACCACTTCCTTTCAACCAGTCAACGCCCACGACCTGTCGCCCTCAACACACGACACACACGACACACACGGCACACACGGCACACGACACACGACACAACACGACACACGGCACAACACGACACACGATACAACACGACACACGACACACTACACACCACACACGACAACACGGCACCACCAGGGAATCATCCGAACATTGTCAAGTTCGTTGGGGCTTGTCTCGGGGTACGTGGTGCTGTCGTTTCGGTTTCTGCTCAGCCAATCGGATCGCGTGGATAAAAGCTAAGACGCTCCAATCACATGCGGCGGGCGGCGGTTGACGGTGGTGGTGGGTTGGGCACAGCCGTTCTGTCTGGTGTCGGCGTTCTGCGCGAACGGGAGCCTCGAGGACCTGCTGCAGAAGGACCACGACCTCCGGCTGCTGAGCAACCGCACCCTCGTCCGCATGGCCATGGACATCGGCGCCGGCATCCTCCACCTCCACCGCGAGGGCGTCATCCACCGCGTACGTCGTTTGTCCCGTGCGCGCGCGTGTGCCGTGTGCTGTGTGTGCGGTCATGTGCGTGTGTCGTGTCGTGTCGTGTAGTGGGCTCATGCGAGAGAGTAGGATATTGCGGCGCGCAACGTGCTGGTGGGAGAGGACTTCACGACGGACTTTGGGTTCGCGCGGATCAAGGAGAAGGGCGGCGACGGCGGCAACACCCAGTCCACCCTGGGTCCCGTGCGCCACATGAGCCCCGAGTCCCTCAAGGAGCGCCGCTACTCGGAGAAGTCCGACGTCTACTCCTTCGGCGTGTTGCTCTACGAGGTCCGCGTCGTGTTGCGTGTCGTGTTGCGTGTCGTGACATGTGTGCCGTGTGCCGTGTGTGCGGTGGCTGACAGTTTGTGGTGGTGGTTGGGGGGGCAATCAGATGTGGATGCGGGAGGCGCCGTACATGGGCACGGGCATGGACCTGCTGCAGATCGCCCTGCGGGTCATGAACGAAGGCCTCCGCCCACCCGTGCCCCCCAACGCTCCCCCCGCCCTCCAGTACGCGTCTTCTCTCAAATTACACGTGTGTCGTGTCGTGTCGTGTCGTGTCGTGTCGTGTCGTGTCGTGTCGTGTCGTGTCGTGTCTGTGTGTTGAGATTGACTGAAGAACGTTCACAGGGCATTGCTCGAGCGGTGTTGGAAGGCCGACCCGACGGAGCGGCCGGACTTGGCGGGCGTGCTGGTGGCCCTGAAGGACCTCTACTGCGAGCTCTGACCGCAGCGCAAGAGAAGAGAGAAATGCGCAGGGAGAAAAGATAAAGAAACAACAGGTCGTCACAGGCCGACGGGGAGCGGAGCGCCGATGGTGCGGGCGTGGTCGCGGGCGAGCTGCTCGAGGTGGGCCACCATTTGGTCGTAGGGCACGAACTGCTTCTCCTTCGTCTTCCGGTTCTCGAACTCCACCCGGCCCTCGTTCTTCATCGCCTTCCCCACCAGCACCATCCACGGGAACCCTACGTGCCACCACACCACTTGAATTAATTGCACATATTTAAAACAATTATTATTATTATACGTACCGAGGAGTTGGGCGCGGTGTAATTTGGCGCCGGGGCTGTCGGCGGAGTCGTCGAGGGCCACGTCGTTGGCGAAGTACGGGCTGCGCTGGAGGTCGGCGTAGAGGTTGCGCGCGTGGGCCTGCACGTCGGCGTCCTTGGGCGTCATGGCCACCACCACCGCCTTGTAGGGCGCCACCGCCACCGGCCACACGATCCCGCGCTCGTCGTGCGACGTCTCCACAATCGACGCCAGCAGACGCGTCACGCCCAACCCGAAGCAGCCCTAACCCGTGCGTGTCGTGTGCTGTTAGCCACCGCACACACGCACACGCACACGCGCGCGTGTACCATTTCGGCGTAGTTGGTGCCGGAGGGGGTGGCGACGCGGGCGTCGAGCTTGGCCGAGTACTTGGTGCCCAGGTAGAACACGTGGCCCACCTCGATGCCCCGGCTGCCCACCAGCTCCCCCTCGCACCCCGCCTCGGCGCACCCGTCCCGCTCCTCCGTCAGCGTAAAGTCGCCCACGGCCTTGGCCGCATCGACGGCCTCGGCCGCCAGCGACTCGTCGACCAGCACCACCGGGCGCGCACCGGCGTCGGCGGCGGCGGCGGGCCGCACGGTGATGTCGACAATCTCGCCAGAGGGTGCGAGGGCGTGTCGGAGGAGGTGGGCCTTGACCTTGAGCTCGTTGACCTGCCGGCCCTTGGGCGCCACCACGGCCCACTCGCGCGCGGCACCGCCTTCCGCGCTGGCCGCGGGCGCTTCCGTGGCCACACGCACGACGTGGACCGAGTAGGGCAAGCTCTCCGAGTCCTTTTAAAACCGCACACACCGCACACACCGCACACGACGCACACGCATGAGTTTCGTTGGTGGTGGCGGTGGTGTGGGGTCAGTACAGCGAGGCCGGCCTGCAGGGCGGGCCAATCGAGCGTCCGGTGGTCGAGTCGGCGGTGGTGCTCGTGGTGATGGAGTAGTCGGCCCCTGGCCTTCTCCGTGTTGGCCGCGTACGTGCACGAGTTGCACCTGCACACGACACACACGACGCACATATTTATATTTATATTTATATTTATATTTATATTTATATTTATATGAGGTGCACGAGTGTACCTCAGAATGGTGTCCTCGCCGATGTTGGCCATGACGTGGAACTCATGGGAGTGGTCGCCGCCAATGTTTCCACTGTCCGCTGTGGGATGGTGGTGCGTTAGTTCGTGCCGACGTGATCTAATAAATAAAAATACATACAATTTCGAGTACAACTTTACATCTTGCATATATAATGTAACATTTCAAAACATATATATATATATTAATACGAACCGGCGGCGATGACGTAGTCGAGCTCGAGCTGGGCGAGGATGCGCTTGTAGGCGCCGACGACGTGCTGGTAGGTGCGCAGCGCGTCGTCCCGGGTGATGTCGAACGAGTACATGTCCTTCATGATGAACTCGCGCCCTCGCATCAGCCCGAACCGCGGGCGCACCTCATCTCTGTACTTCAGTCCTGTGCATGCGCGTGTGCGGTCGTGCGTGTGTGCGTGCGTGAGTGCGTGTGCGGTCGTGCGTGTGTCGTGCGTTGTGAGTAGACACGCACACACGCGGCAAACGGCGCGACTGTACCGATTTGGTAGAGGAGCAGCGGAAGCTGGCGGTAGGAGACGGCCTCGTTGGCGAAGAGCTGCGTTATGAGCTCCTCGTGCGTGGGCGCCAGACAGAAGTCGGCCCCGCGGCGATCCTTCAATCGAAACAGCTACACACACACACACACCACCTCACACAGTGGCCAGTCAGTCTCGTATGCGGTCGTGTGCGGTCAGTGTAGTGTCGTGTCGTGTGTGCGATGGGAGAGTGGGTGACGGACCTCAGGCCCGGACGATTCCCAGCGGCCGGTCTGTTTCCAAATGGCGGCGGAGAGCAGCAGCGGCATCTGCAGCTTCTGCCCGCCTGCACGCGGAGGAGACATCTATATTAGATTCGTGTGTGCGGTGCGCAATGTGTGTGCGGTGTCGTGTTCGATGCGCTGCGTGCGGTGAGTGCGGTGCGTGTGTGTTTGTGTGTGTGCACCATACCTATGCCGCCCATTTCGCGGTCAACGAGCGCGGTGAGCTTCTCAACGGCCCGCACGCCCATCGGCAACAGCGAATAGATGCCACTCCCGGCCTACCAAATAAATAAATAAAATAAAATCCATAATTAAATAAATAACTGGGTGAGTGAGTGATGTGGCGGGGGAATGTGGGGTACCTGGCGCATGATGCCGGCCTGGAGCATGAGACGATGGGAGGCCACCTGCAGCTGCCCGTCCTGCTCGCCGCCGCCGGAGCTGCCCTGTGCTCCCGAGCCCGTTCCGGCGCCCAGCAGCGTCGACACCCGATGTGCCACCGGCAAGCTGTGTTTATTATTTATCAAATAATAATGGAAATAGATGAGCATGCAAAGAATATAAATGCAGTTTGATCGGTGAAAATAAGAATAAGACTAATTTTAATATATTAAAATGTCGTAATTTTATGGGTACGTTGCGCCGGGGCTGGTGGTGAGCGAGCGCCGGAGGAGTGGGGCGCGCTGTGGCGGATGCCAAAGTGCGTTGGTGCGCGAGGCCACCAGCCTCCGGGCAGTGACGCACAACCCTCGCCGCATCTTGCTCTTTGTGCAATTTGTGCCGACGAGAAAAGAAAACAAAGGAAATTCTATTTTCACAATCTGACAGTCGCTGGAAATTCTTGGAGAGTTGGGAGCGTTTCGCCACAACCTGGTCTACAACAACGGAGATCGTTCGTTCGGCAGAAATCAAACGAAAGGTCACGTGTGGTCGTCTCTTCGCCTCAGTTCGCGGACCTCCTGTAAACTCCACCAGAGCGAACCAACAACACCACAAGCACTCTTAGGGCCAAACAACAACAACAACCGTACCCAAGTCTTCACACCAGTACATGGACCCTTATCTCTTAGTTTTTCTTGTTCGTGCGTGCCGCACACAACCTGCAACCTCCTCCTTGTGTCTATCTGTGGAATGCACACACTCATGCTGGAATGTGTGACACCACCAGCCAGCTGAACAATGAGTACCAGTACCGTCGCGCGTAGCAGGAACGACCACTCGTCGGCCGGACAACACGGGCGGGGCACCACGCGCCCCATCTTCGGGGTGCTCACCCAGCCTGTCGACACTGAGGAGCGGTTCATGACCTTCACCAAGGAGTACAGCGAGTACATCCCGGCCTCCTTCGTACGCTGGCTCGAGTCCGGCGGCGCCCGCGTCATCGCCATCCAGTTGCGTCCTCCCCTCAATCAGTCAAGAAATCGAGAGTTTCTTCTGATGATTTCTTTCTTTCTTTCTTTCTCTGGTCGTTGCACAGTTACGACACCGACGAGGAAGAGCTGCGACACCTTTTCGATAGCATCAACGGCTTGCTCTTGACTGGCGGTGAGATCCTCGATGTCGCGTATGTCCACCACCACTTTTGCATTTGTGTTGCGCTTGTGAGTGTGTCATGCGGAACTCACGCTGGGATTGTGTGAGTGTAGGAACTCGACGTACGGAATGACGGCCCGAAAGCTGTTCCAGTGGGCGATGGAGTCCTACGACGCCGGGCAGGAGTTCCCGATTTACGGGACTTGTCAGGGCATCCAGCTGCTCTCCATGCTCACCTCTGGCAACTCTGAAATCAAAGAAGACTGCAAGGTACACACAACGCCGACACAATTGGGGTTCAACACACGCGGTGTAGGTGCTCACGTCAAATGTTTGACACCCCACGGAGCAGGCCACGCTGGGCATCTCGAAGCCGCTCCACTTCACCGAGCACGCGCGAGAGAGCAGACTCTTCAGCTCGCTCTCGCCTCAACTGTACGACATGCTCGCCACCAAGCCCTGCGGCGAGCACCTGCACAGCTCCTGCATCACCACCAAGGCCTTCAAAGGTACTCCTACCACACACACACACACACACACACACACACACACACACATTGATCTGGCACCCGGCAGAGCACAAGGGGCTGCGCGATATGTTCAACGTGCTGGTGGTGAACCACGACGCAGAGGGGTTGGAGTTCGTGTCGTGCGTCGAGGGCAAGCGGTATCCGTTCTACGCCAGCCAGTTCCACCCCGAGCGGGCCGGATGGGAGTGGAACGAGGAGGAGCAGATTGACCACTCGCCCGAGGTCGTGCTGGCCTTCCAGCACCTGGCCTCCTTCCTCGTGTCGGAGGCCTGCAAGAACGACCACCGCTTCGTTGATCGGGACGAGGAGGAACGGCGGCAGCTCTACAACACGCCGCCACACCTGGTCGCCACCCAGAAGGAGTCCAAGATGTACGTCCAGACCTACTTCTGGAAGCACGGCGAGCGATGCAAGTAAACGAGAACTATCAGTTCCGTTGCATTTTCTTTATTTTTGGTTTATCTTTGTTTCCTTTTGCATGTCACACAAACCATATTTAGACAAAGAAAAAAAGGAAAGGGAAAAGCCTTGACGAAAGAGGTCAAGTGGTAGATGGCTTTCATCTGGCAGCCGTATTGTTGTCGTTGGAGGGCAGGTAGTGGGTCGAGGGCTCAGAGTGTTTGTTGCTCCACTTTGACGTCCTGGAACAGGGCGATGGGCTGCCAACCGGCTTGGGTGTCCTCCGCTTCCGCTCGTCCTCTTCCATTCTCGTCCTCTTCCTCGCCGGTTGGTAAGGGCCGTTGGTGACTCTGGCCCGAGCCGGGCTCGGGGGCAGTAGCGGCACAATGTTGTAGCGGAAGAAGTTACCGAGGACGACCTGGCACAGCACGATGTAGAGGACGTGGATCTTTTCGTAGAGCTCGATCGCCTGGGTCACCCTCAGGAGGACCTGCCCGACTTTCGGCGCATCTTCCCTCTGCCACTTCCTCTTCCTATCGCCTGCCCTCGTGGTCTCTTTGTCGCGGCCCTCCACTTCGGGCTGCGTCTTGCGTGGAACGAAGCAGACACAGAAGAAGGCGACCCAGATGGAAACGGCACCACAAGGGCCGACGAAAGCCAGAGCCACCAGGAACGCCAGGAAGAAGAGGGAGGTGGTCTTCAGAGAAGGCGACATGATCGAGCTATCAACACCTTTCGGGATGGTGTGGTGGTGCTGTTGTGCGGCTTAGGTGGTGTGATGGGTTGCGGGAACAAGACAACAAACGGCCACTTCCGAAAACCTCTGGTGTCCGTTTCGCCTGTTTTCTGGGCATGCAAGGGTGAAGCTGATTGGCCAGTTGTTCCCAATCCAGTCTCGCTTTTTGGACTTCCGTGTCGACATGAAACGTTTCTGTTGCAGTCTACTGATGGGGCTCGTTACACTGCACCGCCCGAAATGGAATGAAGAAATTTGTTTGCGAAATTGAAAGAAAAATTTGCACCTCTTTCCATTTCGGCGGTACAAAGCCGCTTCTTCTTCACCTTCTCTTGGACGGGGCTCAGATGGCCAGCGTGCCGAGATCTGGCGGGCGGTCCGGCTCGGCGCTGGAGTTGTCGTCGGCTGGAGCGGCCTCCTTCCTGTCGAGCAGGTCGCCCACGTCCTTCTCGAGCTTGTTCTTCTCCTTCCGTTCCTTGTTCGTCAGCGTTCGCTTTTCCCTGCGTAGCCACACGGCCACATATATGTGTCAGGCCCACGACACACGACACGACACACGACACACAGACACGCAGACCACACACATGACACACGCAAACACGACACGACGCGAAGACGAACCGAAGGATGCGGAGCCGCTCTTCGGGCGAGGGCTCGTCGGACTTCTTCTTCTGCTTCTGCTGTTGTTGGGCCGCCTCGGCCTCTCGTCTCTTGCTGTTCTGCTCGTCCTCCTGAGCATCACCGCGCCTCCGCGCTCCGCCGCCTCGTTGGTGGTGGTGCGTGGGCGTGACGTAGTCCCGCCAATCGGCCGATTCTTCCTCCACCTCCACACGTGCACCCGCGCCACCACTATAGTCGCTGTAATCGCTGTAGTCGTTGTAGTCGGTGTAGGCGCCATAGTCAAACTCGGCCTCGGCCTCGGCGTGCTTCTCGTCGTTGTCGTTGTTGTCGTCGTTGAGCTTCTCTTTGTCGCCGGAGACCATTGTGGTGTCGGGTAGGGCGACCTTCTCGCGTTCGTGCGGAGCGAGGAGCAGGAGCAGTTCAACGGCCTGGATGACGTCGCCGTACAGGTCGCGGAGGGTGGCGCGCGCCACGTCGAGGCTGCAATCCGTCGCCGCCATCACCGTCGCCTCGCCCTCGGTAATATTCAGATCACCGCCTCCTCCCGCCTTGGGAGAACCAAACGACGACGCTGACGACGACGTTGGCGACGATGCAGTCGAATAATATGAAGGTGCTGGCGTCGAATATGACGATGACGATGACGAAGAAGATGATGAAGAAGATGATGATGATGATGATGATGATGAAGAGTAACTCGTGCTTGGCTTCCCGTTGGTGGACGTGTGCGCTGACGAAGAGGAAGACGACGACGATGAAGAAGACGAAGAAGAAGAAGAAGCGGAGGCGGTGGTGGTAGCTCGCTTTTGTTGTGCCCACTGGGCCTTCTTGGCCTTGTTCTCCAGCCGCAGTTCCTTTTTCGACTTCTTCTTTGCGGGCACGCCACTGCTTGCCGGGGGCGGCGCTCCGTCTTCCTGCCCCACCACCTTCACCCGCGCCGCCTGAACCCAACCATCCACCCAGCGACTCGTCTGTTAGTACGTGCGTGTACAGTGTGTACAGTGTGCGGTGTGTGCGATGTGCGGTACCTCGAGTTGAACTGAGGGCACGCCGGTGTCGGACTCGCCAATGGGACGCACTTGGGTGAACGGAGAAAAGAAAGTGAGACGGTCGCACACAGCGTACACATGCCACATACGACACACGAACACAAGGCCGAAGAAGGGTAAAGGCGAACACGTACCGCTGGCGTAGTGGTCGCCATCGTGGTAGCTGAGGTGGATGGTCTTGCCACCGGCGAAGTTGACGATCTCCCAGCGGGGCGAGTTGAGCTGGTGGATGGCGATGTTGATCTGGAAGAGCAGAGACATGGCCTGCAGCTCGATGTTGCCACCCCACGTCTTGTCCTGCTTCATGTTGCGCAGATACTGATACACGCATCACCGCACACACACACGCACACACGCACCCCGCCATGGCGTCAGCAGTCAGACACCGCCCACAAGCCAAGCCACGATCGATGTTGGCGACGAACCCTTTCAAACGGAACGTCGTCTGTACGTGTAGAAGAAGTGTTCACAAGAAGTAGTGGCAGAAGAAGAAGAAGGAAATGTGTAGTGGATGAGCAGCGAGTAGCGAGCAGAGAGTAGAGAGTAGAGAGTAGAGAGTAGAGGGGAAGAACAACGCAGCTTGAAGGGCAGTACGTGCCTTCGACAAAGGGCTCGTAGTCGGGTCTGTGCTCCTCGATGTAGCGACACACGGCAGCGCGCACCGAGGCGTAGTTGTTGGGATGCCCGTAGAGCTGGTCCGACACCGCCCTGTTTTCCATGCACCCACTCACGTCAGCGTGCCCTGTCGTGCGCTGCTCCTATGCGCGTGTGCGTGTGCGGCGAGCGCGCACCTGAAGAGGCAGTTGCCTGTTGATGTGTTCACGTGGTAGACGTAAGCACAACGTTATTGTTTGCGAGCAAGGTGGGCAGCAACGCGCTTTGTGAGGGGGGGGATGTAGAGAGACGTGCCATCGCCTGCGATGGATTTGATGCGGAGCTGGAGGGCGCGTAGCTGGTCGCCGAGCTGGCGATACTGGGCCTCCCACCCGGCGTCACCGTACTTGTGCTGCTGCCGTCCATCTCGCCCGTTGCCCTTCCACCCGCCACCACCTCTGCCACCCTTGCCCCCGCCTCCATGACCTCCTCCCTTGCCCTTGCCCATTTTCGTTGTTGATTTCGCACGCAGAAATCAACAAATTAAGAATAATCTGCAGGGGTACAAGGTGCCACGGGGCTAGACGCAGACAAACAAAAGATGAAGCCGCAAGTGCGTGAAGGGCGGGTGTGAATGGAGCATGCAAGAAAGCGAGCAGAAAATACACGAAGAAGGCACTTCAGCGAAAGGGAAAAACAAAACAACGATTTCGTCAACGAGCGGGAGGCCGTTTTCTCCTTACAGGGAAGAGACCAGGTTTCAGGCTGGATCTGGCCACCAACAAGGTTCTGGCGAAGACATCGCACACATTTCCAGGCCACTTGTTTGTTCTCTGTTAGCCTTTCACATCATCACCAGACATGTCTCCTTCCCCCGTTGTGGCCTCCATGGTCTTTTTCCTGGTGTTCTTGCTGGCTCTGGCGTTCCTCGGTCCCTTTGGCGCCCTGCCCATCTGGGTCGCCTTCTCCTGTGTCAACTGCTTTGAACTCGAGTCCGCCCAAGTGGAGAGCGCGGCCCTGGACATCGAGATGGAATCGGGCTGCTCCAAGAACACCCTGATGGTCGCACCCAAGCTGGTCTAAACAACGAGCATCAAACCGAGGACCACGTGTGGTTCACCACATCCACGTGTGTCAACAACAGTGCCAGATAGAGCTTTACAATGATTAAAAAAACAGTGTTGCAGCACAACAAATTGACGTGTATGGCCCGAACCAAAACAGCCAAGTGGCTTACTCAAAGGAGATGGACGCAAGCGAGCAAAAGCGGCTTCATTTGTTTGGGTAGGGGGGCGGCAAAGGTCAGACCACCCCGTTGAGGCAGCTCGCTGTTCACTTCTTCTTGCCCAGACCACCGCCGGTGTTGGCCTAGAGGAGGAAGGGAATGGCCACAATGAGCAACGTCGTTTTGTTTGGTTTCAAAAGAAACGCAGAGAAGAGAGGAAGAGAGGCGACAAACCTTGAAGAACATGATGTCGCCGTCGACGACGGTGTAGTTCTTGCCCTCCTGTCGGTACTTGCCGGCGGCCTTGACGGCGGATTCGCTGCCGTGCTCCTTGAAGTCGGCGTAGGCCATCACCTCCGCGCAGATGAATCCGTTCATGAAGTCCGTGTGGATCACTCCGGCAGCCTGAGGCGCCTTGGTACCTTGCTGCATGCGTTCACACAACACGGAACACACCGCACACACACCACACAGACAAGCGATCACAGATAATGACAATGTTCAGTCAGAAAAAAAACGCTCCAACGAGGTCGAGCACAGAGAGGAACCTGAAGTGCGTACCCTGATGGTCCAGCACCTGACCTCATCGGCACCGCAGGTGAAGAAGTAGATGAGGCGGAGGGCCGAGTAGCCGTTCTTGATGATCTTGGGGATGGCGGGGAGGGCCTTGTGGGGCTCCAGGTAGGCCTTCTGGTCCTCCTCCGGCATCTCGAGCAGCTTGGACTCGAGCGCGCCCGAGAAGGGGATGATGAGCTGGTCCTTCTGCTTGGAGTCGACCCACTGCTTGATCTTGGCCAGCCAGCGGTTCTTCTTGTTGAAGTAGTCGTTCTCGGACATGTTGACGAGGTAGACGACGGGCTTGGCGGTGATGAGCTGCAGCTCGTTGAGCCACTCGATCTCCCGCGCGTTCCAGTCGCCGTACCGGACCTCCTTCTTCTCCTCGCGCAGGTAGTTGAGCAGCCGGCCCACAAACGCCAGCTCGTCCTGCTTGGCCTTGTCCTTGGCCGCGCGCCTCGACTCCTTCTCGGCCTTGTCGTAGTACGCCTCCACCATCTCCACGTCCTTCAATCGCAGCTCCTCCGAGATGATCTCCATGTCCCTGTGCCATGCCGTGCGTGTGTCGATATGAGTGCAAAGGCAAAAATGCAAAAAAAAATGTAAAAATGTAAAACGTGAACCGAGCTCGAGTAGCACGAAGGGGGTACCTGACGGGGTCGAGGGCGCCCTCGACGTGGGTGATGTCGCCGCTCTCAAAGATGCGGACGACGTGGAAGATACCGTCCACGGCGCGGATGTGCGACAGGAAGGCATTGCCAAGACCCTCACCGCTGGCGGCACCCTTCACGAGACCGGCGATATCGGTAATCTGCACAACAACAACAACCAGAAGTGAGCGTTGGGAGATGAGGAGCGCGCGCTACGCGTAGCTTGTTGCTTCATAGCCTCTGAATAATCAAGTGGTGCGAAAGATGCAGGGGGCGGAGAATGAAAGAGCGAAGGCGAATGGAGGCGACGTACCGCAAGACTGGCAGGGACGACGGAAGCGGGCTTGAACACATCAACGAGCCAATCGAAGCGCCTGTCGGGCACGGGCACGCGGGCCTCATTGGGATCGATCCTGAAATCGAGCTAGAGTTTTAGCATGTGGGCAAACATTATCGAATTATCGCAGCCATTCGTGAAAATTCGAGAGTCAATTGCTAAATTAATGAAGATGATCCTGCCGCTGATGATAAAACAATTGAGCTGAGATGCGTACGTGCAGAAGGGGTAGTTCTCAGCAGGGACGGAGAGCTTGGTAAGAGCATTGTAGAGGGTCGACTTGCCCACGTTGGGGAGACCGACGATTCCCATCTTCAAGTTGGCGGTGGGCCGGCCCAGGAGGGGCTTGGGGGTCGCGTCTTCCTTTCCCTTCTTCATCTTCCTCTGCTCGTCTTGCTGGAGATTCGATCACGAAGATGCGACAAGTCACGCCAAGCGCCCTCTGTTTCACCCCCAAACAACTCCGGAAAAGAAGAAGAAAGAAATCAGACAAAGAAAATTTGAAGAAAAACTGTTTGCTGGCAGCAAAAGAGTTCACAAGGAGAGGGAGGGCGTGGCCACTGCAGCCGCGGACACGGGGTGGTTGCTCTTGTGGAGCATCATGAGGGACATCTGGAGGGGGAGATAGATGAGGGAGGCGAAGAACAGCTTTCGGGCCGACGTGGTGTCTCTCCGCGTGTAGAACTTGTGCGCCATCCACAGCAGATACCTGATGATCAAACACCACATGTTTCAATGAGTGAACCGAGCATTCCTTATGCATTCCTGGGCAGTGGCTGATATCGTTCTAATTACCCGTTGCAGAGTGTGGAGTCGATGGCGTAGACCCAGCTCGTCATGCCAGCATAGCTGGAGACAAAGCCCAGAGGAAGCAGCATGGCCGAGAAGACGTAGGAGAGGCTCATCACCCTGCGACCGAACGTTCGGTCAGAGAGAATCGCGCGACTTCTAGAGAAGAAGAAGAAGAGGGGTCACGCGTACGCATCGACGTTGGTGACGGAGAGCATCTTGTAGCCTGCTCGGGCGTAGTCCTCCTTCAGCGGAAACGAGAGCGAAAGGAAGTGGGGGATTTGCCACAGGAACAGGAGCCCTCCTGGAATTCCGAGCAGGCATGCGCGCGTCAGCTGAGCTGATCGTTTTGCCCTCTTGTTGTGGTGGTCGCTAATGGCGCGGCTGTGCGTACCAAGTGCCCACGCGCCCAGGTCGAGCTTTCCCTTCGTGACCGCCACCCAGCCGATCATCGGTGGAATGGCGCCCACCACAGATCCCACCTGCACCACACCCGCACGACACGCAACACACACAACGCCACACAGCACACAGCACACGACGCAGTGAGCACCACGACTAGAAAAGAATTTCATGAATGCAAGCGGAGGAATGCAGACGCGTACCCAGGTGTTGATGGGGTGCATCTGTTTGAGGGGCGTGTAGACGCCGGCGTAGAGCACGATGTTGGCTAGCGCGAGTGCAGCGGCGGTGTTGTCGACGCGCGCCATGAGCAGTGCGGGACCGACGATACCAGTGATCACGCCGAACATCGTCGCATGCGTGCTGCTCATTCGCCCTGCGAAGGAGAAGAGGTCGACCGGATGTATCAGTAACGGTCCACAGGAGGTTCACCGCACCGCACCGCACCGCACGCACGGCACGGCACGCACGGCACGCACGGACACGACACGACCAATGGCCAATGGCCAATGACACGACACGACACGACCAATGACCAATGACACGACACACACCTGACAAAGAGCGAGAGAATGTCGAACGTACCTGAGGGCAAGGGGCGAGTCGAGGTGCGGACCATCCTCAGGTCTAGCTTGGCCTCGATGATGTGATTGAAGGTGTTGGCGGATATCACCGCCAGGCCGGTGCCCAGTGATGTCAGCGCAAACCTGCTCGTCCCGGGTTAGACACCGATGTGATGTGTCAGCGCCGTGTACGTGTGTGTCGTGTGTCGTGTGTCGCGTCGTGTGTCGTGTTCGAGAGAGCGAGCGAGAGAGAGAGAGAGAGAGAGCTCTGTAGTACCGCTTGAGATCGAAGGACGAGAACGGGGCCATGTAATAGCCCGCCATGGTAGTGATGACCACCATTGAGCCGAGCTTGATCTTGCCCAGCTCGGAGTACATGGCCAGCGTCTCCCGGATGCTCTGCAGGAATGACACCCTGCATCCACCACCGCATTAGCCAACGCGATGCACACGTGCGTGTGCGATGGTGTGCGGCGATGCGTGTGCATGTGCGTGTGCGGTGATGCGTGTGCGATGTGTGCACGAAGAACGTGAAGGTGGTGCAGCCGTGCCTCTTGGTGTGGGCGACGGTGTGTGGGAAGGAGGGGAAGATGCAGACACCGGACGCGGCCTCGCCCGGCTGCTCCGCCCTGGACCAGGCGCCGTTCCATCCCCACGACCGTTCGCTCGTGCTGCACCCTTCCACCGCCAATCGCACTGAGACGCAGATGATTGCAACGAACGTAGAAAGTGAGAAAGTTCCGGCATTAACCAAAAGACAATGGCCAAGTCACCACATCAACAAGATGGAGCAAAATCGCAAAAAATCACCATGGAGTATTTAAAAATATGCAGAAATCTGATCGGCGCGAGCGCACCGGGATTGAAAGCCGAACGGCCGAGAGCGTGCACTCCAAGATGTGGAATTGGCAACATTGGAGAGAAGATAATCGGGCTCGCTTAGGTCGCTTTAGGGGTTGACGATCGCCCTCTTCGCCCGTGTCAATTCGTTACGATTACAATCTCCAGCGCTGCAGATTTCTTCGAAGCCAAAGAGAAACAAAAGAAAAAAGGAAAAGAATATTCCTTTCCATGTCTGCCGTCAGCCAGGACAGGACTGTGGAGGCCTCAGAAGGGGAACTTGTGATCGGCGGGGGCATCGCGCAGAGAGTTCTTGCGAGCGACGGTGCAGATGGAGAGGAACGAGCAGGTGTTGGAGGGACTGCAGATGCTGGGCGGCATGAGCGTGGCCTTGGGGATCGGGCTCGTAGAGAAGGTCTCCTGCGCCCAGTACTGCTGATCGTTGGGCTGTGTACGTAGCGCACGGATCAACAGCTGATCCTCACATATATTTGGATCAATGTAGTGTACCTGCTGATCAAGAAGCACAGGGGTGGCATTGTCCACGCTCTGGTACCAGAAGTTCTTCTGAAGACCGTCCTGTTCCCTGTAAAAACACCAGATCAGAGCACAGCGGCGAGGTGAGGTGCAGTGGGCACACAGTCAGGCCAGGCAAGCAACGTACCAGGTGTCGCACTTGGTGTTGTTGATGACGGCAGTGCCCTGGTAGGTGCCATTCACCAACCAATCGCGCTTGACTATGCCACAGCCATTGGCCGCAGTGCAACACATGCAGCACTGAGCACAGGGTTGCGCCGTCGTCGTCAGTCCTGTCGTGGTGGTTCAAGTGGAAGAGAGAGGGTACCTCGTTGAGCTCGGGGAAGTGAAGGTAGCGATAGCCCTGCCACACGTAGTGGCTGCAGGGAGTGTTGGTGAGGGGGTGCACACTGAGCGACAAAAAACACTCCGACCGTTAGCTCATAGTGGCGTCATCATAGCCACATCGAAACACAAGAGTACCTCTCACAGTAACGGTCACCATTTCCATTGGCGCGGTCGGTGCGTGCGGCCTGCTGCGTCGAGTCGTAGTAAAAGTAGCCGGTGGTGTTGGCCTGGAAGATGATCTGGGTGGTCTGTCGAGGATGGAGAAGGTTACTTTCTTACTTCCTTGAACAAGGACAGTGGGGAATGGAGGGAGATCAAAGTACTTCGAAGAAGGCGCTGGACCACACGGCAGGCCACAAGGGGGCGGTCGGCGCAGCCTGGGCGCAGGAGAGAGCAAGGAGAATTGTGGCCACGAAGGCGAAACAGGCAACACCGCGGGCAGTCATCTTCGCACGACCTTGAGCACAGAAAACAACACGAAAGCCACACCCCGGGAAAAGCACTTGTCGTGTAACAGGCCTGTAACCAATCATACCCGGATTTTTCTCGGCACGTCTCTCCCATTTGATTTATTTATTTATTTATTTATTTATCCAAAAGCGTCTTTGAACTTTCGATCGATGGAGGCACCGCACCGAGACGACCCTTCGCTGTCGGAGGAGGAGCGACTAGCGCCCCTGCTGGGCAAGGTACACGACCCTGGACATTTTTCTTTCCTTTATTTGTGAGTATTTATTTATGTGCAATTAATTCAAATAAATAAATGGTAGGTGGAAGCATGTGTGCAGAAGCTGCTGGAGGACCACAAGGACGTGGCTTCCGAGCATGGTCACTGGAAAAAGGTGAAGGAGAAGCGAGGCATCACCGTCCACCTCCGCCACGAGGAGGTCCCGCACCTGCCCGCAACCTTTTTTCTGCCGTTTCTATTTTATTTATATCTTTTTTTTTGGAAGCGCAGGGGAATCCCATCAAGGCGGGCAAGGCGCGTGGGCTCATCCCAGGCAGCCCGAAGCTGCTCCTCCGCATCCTCCAGTCCCTCGACTACTATCCTCGTACTGCTCCACTCCCCCACCACTGGGCGTTGCAGCCTACCACCTAAACCTTGTGTGTGTCGTGTGTCGTGACGGTGTACATGCCGTGCTATTCGTGTCGTGTGTCGTGTGCGTGTCGTGTGCGTGTGCGGCCGCCTGTGCAGAAATCGATCCGCTGTACACCGGCGGGCGTGTGGTGGACAAGTTCGCCGATGGGAAGCACGAGATCATCTACGCCGCCTACTCCTCGGGCTTCAACCTCGTCGTTTCGCCTCGCGACTTCCTCTATCTCGAAGGTTCGCCTCTACAATTCCCCACAAAAGCCTTGGCGCCTTGGCGCAGCAAAGTGGTTGGTCGTTGTCTGCTCACAGTGGCCGCTCTCCACCGAGCTAGGACGGCGCGATTTTGAGGGCGATACGAGGGTGATTGCGTGCATATCAATCGAGAGGGACGATGTGCCGCATGGTACCGCACTACTACTTTGCCTTGATGATCAAGGCCTGATCAGCCGCGACTCTTTTTAAACTTCCCCTCTTCGTTCGGTCGTGATTGCTCAATCAAGTCAAGGGACACGTGCGGGGGCACATATTCGAGTCGGGCTGGGTCATCGCGCCATGCCAGCCGACAGCGGTGCGTCTCCTCGCTCCTCCACGTGGTGATCAGGCACAGAGCAGAAGTGAAGCGTCACTCACCTCGCTTCGCGGCTCTCTCTGACGCCTGTGCTGCTCAGGCGGAGATCAAGGCGGCCGGCCTGGCGGACGTGGAGTCGGATTCCTGGTGCGACTGCCTCTTCTTGGCCCAGGTCGACATCAAGGGCTGGATTCCCACTTGGCTAGGTACCTGGTCCACGTTTTGCCTGCCGCAACACACGCCAACAATCACCCTAACACTGTGCTGACGACCACCTGATCCCAGTGAACCGACTGAGCGGCGAGCTCGGCGATGCGCTCCACAGGCTCCGGAAGTTCATCAAGGAGAAGGGCCACACGGTGGTCTTCGAAGATGACGGCCATCACTCGTGAGGTGTTGTGGGGCCGTACAAGAACGTAAGCCCGCGATCGCCCTCGTGCGCCGATCAGTGCGCAGTCACGCGGTCCCAACTGCTTTCGTCGGTTTACGCGTTGTTGTCGACACAAAAGTTTCAATTATTTCGGCAATTTGGCGTCGACAAATACTTGCTCCCTGCAAAGCGGAGGGACGTTCGTTCTTTCGTCTTTCTCTCACCTCCGGCCGGTGCAGAGCAAAGCAGCTCCTCTCCTTAGCTGAGCTGTGTCCCTTCCCCTCACTACCATCTCTCAAGGCATATACTCCGGAGCTCGGTCTACTCCGCAGCAGCACACACCTCGAGTGCAACACACAGAACACAACACAGAACTCAAGAGAGATGGAGAAGCAGCAGATCAGTGGCAGCAGGGGAGCGACGCTCGTGCTGTCGGACGGGACGCGCTACCGGGGCGTGAGCTTCGGCGCCGAGCGGAGCGTGGGCGGCGAGTGCGTCTTCCAGACGGGCATGGTGGGCTACGTGGAATCGCTCACGGATCCATCGTACCGCGGCCAGCTGCTCGTCTTGTCCTACCCGCTCATCGGCAACTACGGTGCCCCTCCGGAGGATGAGTACGTCCACCTCCTCCCTGACGTGGTTGTTGTTGGAGGATGACGTGTGGCGCGCTTCCCTTTCCGTAGATCATCACCAGCAAGAGAGATGAGATTAAGTGAGATTTTGAATTGGTGCCAAATCTCACGCACAAGATTCTGCCGATTTTTAAGAGTGAATTAAATTGCCTACGATGTGATGGGTCACAGAAGGAAAGGGGAACAGATTCAATCGCAGCGAGTAGCGCATGTAATTTGATTTATTTTCTTGTTTATTTCTTTGTTCTGTGTAGCGCCATCTTCCTCATCTTTCCTCACTGACGAGAACGTTCACGCGCTACGTTTTGCACAACATAGTGTGGACGAGCATGGGCTGTCTCGCTTCATGGAGTCGGACCAGGTGCACATCTCTGCCCTCATCGTGGCCGACTACTCCGCCCACTACAGGTGCCCCCTTGCCTTTCTTCTCTCCTTGTGGAACCCACTTGCTCATTCCGTGTGCGTTGCATTGTGTCGTGTGTGCGTGTGCGTGTGCGTGTGTCGTGCAGCCACTGGAATGCGCAGCAGTCGCTGGGCGATTGGCTGAAGGCGCACAAGGTGCCGGCCATCCACTCGATTGACACCCGAGCGCTGATCAAGAAGATTCGTGAGACGGGCTCCATGCTGGCCAAGATCGTGCTGGACGGCGACGACGAGCAGGCCGTCGAACTCGAGGACCCCAACCAGAGGCACCTCGTCGCCGAGGTCTCGCGCAAGCAGCCGCAGACCTACGGCAGCGGAAGCATCAACGTGGTGGCCGTGGATTGCGGCATGAAGAATAACCAGGTGCGATGCTTCCTCAAGCGCGGCGTCAAGGTCAAGGTCGTGCCGTGGGACTGGCCCCTGCTCGAGGAGAAGGACGCCCACGGCTTCTTCCTCTCCAACGGTACCCAACTGCCAATCTTCATTATGCACCACCAGTTTTTCATCTTGCTGACCATGTGTGTCGTGTGCGTGTCGTGTGCGTGTCGTGTCGTGTCGTGCGATGGTAATGGTTGGTATATGCCAGGTCCTGGCGATCCCACCTTCTGCCAGAAGACCATCGAGAACGTGAGGGCACTCCTGGCGCGCGAGTCGGCGAAGGAGGACCCCATCCCGGTGTTTGGCATCTGCCTGGGCAACCAGATCATGGGCCTCGCCGCCGGTGCCAAGACCTACAAGCTCAAGTTCGGCAACCGGTAATAACTCCACCACCACCACCTCACCTAATGACCCTTTGCTTTGGCTCTGCACCCCGAGCTCACCTTTTCTTATTCATTTCTTCTTCTTTTCTCTCTCGCTTGGCAGTGGCCACAACCAGCCGTGCGTGGACGTCAACACCCAGCGGTGCCACCTGACCTCGCAGAACCACGGATTCGCGATCGACTCGGCCACGCTGCCCGAGGGCTGGCAGGAGCTGTTCTACAACGCCAACGACAAGACCAACGAGGGCATCCAGCACCTCACCCGGCCCTTCTTCAGCTGCCAGTTCCACCCCGAGGCCAAGGGTGGGCCGTGGGACACCGAGTACCTGTTCGACTACTTCCTCGCCAAGATCACCAAGCAGAAGGTCGACCTCCCCATGGCCCGCGCCTCGCCGCCCAAAAACGAGAACGTGCTCAAGGGCAAGCTCCACAAGGTCCTCATCCTCGGCTCCGGCGGTCTCTCCATCGGTACGTCGACGAGCCACATTCATAAACAGTTTTCGTTTTCGTTTTGAAATTGTAATTGTAATTTTTGGTGGCTTGTTGGAATTGCTGCAGGTCAAGCCGGTGAGTTCGACTACAGTGGGTCGCAGGCCATCAAGGCCCTGAAGCAGGAGCACATTCAGACCATCCTCATCAACCCCAACATCGCCACCGTCCAGACTAGCCCCGGCCTGGCCGACAAGGTAACTGGCCACACAGGACACACACGAAACACGACGCTACACACACACGACGCACACTTCTAACAACTGTCCAACCCGCCAGGTCTATTTCCTGCCGGTGACTCCCGAGTTCGTGGTCAAGCTGATCGAATGGGAGCGGCCCGACGGCATCCTCCTCACCTTCGGCGGTCAGACTGCGCTCAACTGCGGTATCGAACTCTACAAGCAGTACGTGCCTCACTTCAGGAATTTGCAGAATGCCTCTGTGTTATGTGGTATACGTGCTCAACATTCCTCGTGTGGCTCGAAAATGACGATGACCACAGGGGCGTGTTTGAGAAGTACAACGTGAGGGTGATGGGTACCCCGCTTGAGGCCATCATCGCCACGGAGGACAGGGAGGTGTTCGCCCAGGAGCTGGTCAAGATCAACGAAAAGATCGCGCCCTCCGTTGCCGCGCGTTCGCTCGACGAGGCCCTGAAGGCCGCCGAAAAGATCGGTAATGACACGACACGACCAACGACACGACACACACTTCGCGCACGGCACTAATGGATACGTTCGGCGGGATTGAACGACAGGTTACCCCGTGGTGGTGCGGGCCGGCTTTGCGCTCGGCGGCTTGGGCTCGGGCTTCGCGAACGACGTCGACGAATTGCGGAAGCTGGCCACGATGGCCTTCGCGCAGTCGGAGCAGGTCCTGGTCGAGAAGTCCCTCAAGGGCTGGAAGGAGATCGAATATGAGGTATTTACTTGACGACATTTTAATATGCTTGTGTGTGTCTGTGTGTGTGTGTGTCTGTGTGTGGTGTGTGGTGCGTGGTGCGTGGTGTGTGGTGCGTGGTGTGTGTGTGGTTCTGTACTAACATGTTTGGAAACTCTCTCTCTCTGTAAAGGTCGTGCGGGATGCGTACGACAACTGCGTGACGGTGTGCAACATGGAGAACTTCGATCCGCTGGGTATCCACACGGGCGAGTCCATTGTGGTTGCGCCCTCGCAGACCCTGTCCGACCAGGACTACTTCATGCTGCGCGACGTGGCCATCCGCGTGGTGCGCCACCTGGGCATCGTGGGCGAGTGCAACATCCAATACGCGCTCAACCCCGACTCGGAGGAGTACTTCATCATCGAGGTAAACGCGCACCAGCCCCTAATGCGTCCTCGCGACAAGCTTCTCAACGTGTGTGGTGTGTGTCGTGCGCCGTTCAGGTGAACGCGCGTCTGTCGCGCAGCAGTGCGTTGGCCAGCAAGGCCACCGGCTACCCGCTGGCCTTCATCGCCGCCAAGCTGGCCCTGGGCGTGCCGCTGCCCTCGCTCCGCAACTCGGTCACCAAGACCACCACCGCCTGCTGGGAGCCCTCGCTCGACTACGTCGTCGTCAAGATGCCCCGCTGGGACCTTCAGAAGTTCCAAAAGGTAAGCGTGGGTCGTGGCATCTATATAAAATTTTATTTCTATTTATTTATATCTTAAAGTATGTTGATATTTATTTATACTGACTTGCGGGATCACCAGGTGGACGGCCAGATTGGCACATCGATGAAGTCTGTGGGCGAGGTGATGGCGATCGGCCGTACGTTCGAGGAGACGATCCAGAAGGCCATTCGCATGGTCAACGGCTCGCAGTGGGACGGCTTCCAGAGCGGCCTCGCGCCCGCGTGCACCGACGCCCTCACCAACCCCTCCTCCAACCGCATCCTCGTCATCGCACAGGCGCTCCACGAAGGTGCGCACCACACACACACACACACACACACACAATAACAATAACAATAACGACTCATCGCTTTGTGTCGGACTGCGAAACCAGGTCTGAGCGTGGAGGAGATTCATCAGCTGACGAAGATCGACCGCTGGTTCCTGCACAAGCTGAAGAGCCTCTCCGACTTCGAGAAGACCCTCCGCCGACTCGACGGCGGGCTCACCTACGACCTGCTCGCCCAGGCCAAGCGTCTGGGCTTCGCCGACAAGCAAATCGCCAAGTTCCTCAACTCCACCGAACTCGTCGTCCGCAAGACGCGCAAGGTGACACACACACACACACACGCACACGCACACACACACACACACGACAACAGCAACAACAACAACGACGACGACGACGACGCATAGGAAACGACACGATATACGACGCAGCGCTAACTGTGTGAAATGTAAACAATTCCAGGAATTCAACATTGTGCCCAGGATCAAGCAGATCGATACGGTGGCTGCCGAATTCCCGGCCTATAACAACTACCTCTACGCCACCTACAACGGTATCGAGGACGACGTTGAGACCCCCGGCAGCGCCGGCGCGGCTGCGGCTGCGGCCGTCGCCCCGGCGGTGGCCCCCACGGGCAAGGCCGACGAGGCCGAGCGGCCCATCATTGTGCTCGGCAGCGGTGCCTACTGCATCGGCAGTTCGGTCGAGTTCGACTACTGCGCTGTGCGGTGCGCGCAGACGCTCAAGAAGCTGGGTGTACGTGTTTCTCCGTGATTTCTCGCTGTTGTGCAACGCAGCGCTAATGTCTGTTGTTGGAACAACCAGAAAACGACGATCATGATCAACTACAACCCGGAGACGGTGTCGACCGACTACGACGAGTGTGACAAGCTCTACTTCGAGGAGCTCTCGTTCGAGCGCGTTGTCGACATCTATGAGAGCGAGCTGGCCGCCGGCGTCGTCGTCTCCATGGGTACGCCTCACACATTCCTACATTCCTGGCTTTTTTAGTTTATTGAATGTCTGAGGAACCATCCTGGAATGTTGCGATGCAGGCGGACAAATTCCGAACAACATGTCGATGGCCCTTGGGCGCCAGGGCGTGCGCATTCTGGGCACGACCCCGGAAATGATCGAGAGCTCGGAGAACCGGTTCAAGTTCTCGCGCATGCTCGACCTCGAGGGCGTCGACCAGCCCAAGTGGAAGGACTGCACCCACCTCGAGGAGACCAAGCGCTTCTGCGCCGAGGTGGGCTACCCGTGCCTGGTCCGGCCGTCGTTCGTGCTCAGCGGCGCCGGCATGACCGTCGTCAACACGCCCACCGAGCTCGAGACCTATCTGAGCCTCGCCAGCGTCATCGACACTGGCAAGGAGCAGCGCGTCGTCATCTCAAAGGTAACACACACACACTACACGCACGACACACACGGCACACACAGCACACACCACAACAACAGTTGGATGCTTATCAATGTGCGTGTGCCGTGCTCAGTTCATCATGAACGCGAAGGAGGTGGACCTGGACGCGGTGGCGCAGGACGGCGAGATCATCGCGCTCGCCATCTCGGAGCACGTCGAGAACGCCGGCGTGCACTCGGGCGACGCGACGCTCATCCTTCCCGCGCAGGACCTCGACCAGGTGACCGTTCGCAAGATCGAGGCCGCCGCGCGCAAGATCGCCAAGCAGCTGCAGGTGTCGGGTCCCTTCAACATGCAGTTCATCGCCAAGGACAACGAGATCAAGGTCATCGAGTGCAACCTGCGCGCGTCCAGGTATGTGTGCATTCCTTGCATTGCTTGGATTCTTTTCTGTTAACTCACCGTGTGTCGCGTGTGCGGTGTGTCGTGTGTCGTGTGTGAAGGTCGTTCCCGTTCGTGTCCAAGACGCTGGGCATCGACTTCATCGAGCTCGCGACGAAGGCCCTGCTCGGCCTCCCGCTCACCCCGCAGCCCCTGCCCAAGGTCAACCACGTGGGCGTCAAGGTCCCTCAGTTCTCGTTCTCGCGGTTGCCGGGCGCCGATCCCGTGATGGGCGTCGAGATGGCCTCCACCGGTGAGGTCGCCTGCTTCGGCAACAACAAATACGAGGTACGCGTTAGTTAGTTCAATGACGATTGGTGTGACAATTAGCTCTATCGGTAGCAACTCACGAACATGATTGTAGGCCTACATGAAGGCGCTGCTGTCGACGGGCTTCAAGCTGCCCAAGAAGAGGAACATCTTCCTCTCGCTGGGTCCCTACAAGGAGAAGCTCGAGTTCCTCGACAGCGCCCAGAAGCTCGTCAACATGGGCTACAACCTGTTCGGCACCGGGTACCAACAGCCTTCTTCGCTTCCAATTCCACTCTCACTGGCGAGAGACTCACACACGCACGCACCACCGCACACGCACGTGACACAGGGGTACGGCCGATTTCCTGAGCGAGCACAGCATCCCGATCAAGGCGCTGAGCTGGGACCAGGAGGCCGAGGAGAGCAACCTCGAGACGCTCTCGGCGCACCTGTCGGCGGCGATGATCGACCTGTGCATCATCCTGCCCTCCAACAACCGCAACCGCCGCCCGGCCTCGTTCATGAGCAAGGGCTACATGGCCCGCCGACTCGCCATCAACTACTCCGTCCCATTGGTACGTTGCAACAACACCTATTCACCTTTCTTTAACGTTTGATTCCTGTTGGTTGGATATATTTGATTGCTGACCAATGTGGGGGGCAATATATAAATATGTTAATATAAATACAGATCACCAACATCAAGTGCGCGAAGCTCTTCATCGAGTGCCTGCGTGTGGTGCCGGCCGATATCCCTATCGGGCTCGTGGACAGCCGCGCCTCGAGCCGTACGGTGATCCTGCCGGGCCTGATCGATGTCCACGTGCACGTGCGCGAGCCTGGCGCGTCGCACAAGGAGGACTGGGACACCTGCACCGCCGCCGCACTCGCCGGTGGTATCACCACGGTACGCGCGACCGCACACGACGCATGCCACACGCGACACGACACGACACAGAACACGGAAATGAACGGTCGAGTGTGTACGTGCTACAGATCTGCGCGATGCCCAACACGAACCCGGAGGTGATCGACGCAGCCTCGATGGATCTGGTGACGGGCATCGCCAAGAGCAAGGCCCGCTGTGACTACGGAATCTACTTTGGCGCCTCGTCCGACAACGCCCACGTCGGACCGCAGTTCGCCAACCAAGCCGTACGCGCGCCCTCTTTCAACCATTTGTTGTAGATGGCACGCGAGCCATCATTAACGATGCCCAACGCAACTCAACAGGTCGCGCTCAAGATGTACCTCAACCAGACCTTCACCCGTCTGCGCTTGGACGACATGAGCACGTGGATGGAGCACTTCACCCATTGGCCCAAGGACCTGCCCATCGTCGTCCACGCTGAAGGTAAGCCCACATTGATTATTCATTTCTATTTATTATTTTTGATAATCATTTCCTTATTGTTCTTCCTATCATTTTATGCCAAGTCTGTGTACTAACCGTGGTATGCTAAAAATGTCAGCGACGACCATGGCGGCGGCCTTGATGGTGGCGACGCTGCACGACCGCGCGCTGCACATCGCCCACGTGTGCCTGAAGGAGGAGCTGGCGGTCATCCGCGCGGCCAAGGAGAAGGGCATCCGCGTGACGTGCGAGGTGTGCCCGCACCACCTCTACCTCGACAAGGAGCACGCCTGCGAGGCCCACCACCTCACCGACGGCCGCCGCGAGGTGCGCCCGCGCCTGGCGACCCAGGTCGACGTCGAGGCCCTGTGGGCCAACATGGACATCATCGACTGCATCGCCACCGACCACGCCCCGCACACCCTGGCCGAGAAGGACGGACCCAACCCGCCGCCCGGCTTCCCCGGCCTTGAGACCGCCCTGCCCCTCATGCTCACCGCCGTCAACCAGGGTACCGCGCACCATGCACATTTGTGTAGACTTGACAGTGTATTAATGTGCACTTCTATATATGTAATAGGACGTATCACGTTGGAAGATGTGATCGCCAAGATGTACACCAACCCCAAGCGCATCTTCAACCTGCCCGATCAGGAGGTATGCAATATATGTACACTGTATAAATATCACGTTAACCAAAGAGTAGCGGTGCGTTGTAGGAGCTGACATTCTTTGAATTTCTGGGTACACAGGACACGTACGTGGTGGTGAACATGGACGACAAGTGGACCGTGCCCAAGGCCATGGCCCACTCTAAGTGCGGCTGGACCCCGTTCGCCGGCATGGAGCTGCAGGGCCGCGTCGTGCGCGTCGTGCTGCGCGGCAAGACCGCCATGCTCGACGGCACCGTCTACTCGCTCCCCGGCGAGGGACGCAACGTATGCGCCGCGGGCGCCGCCCGGCCTCGCCCGGCCGCCGTCTCTGCTGGGCTCTCGGCTACCGCCGCTCCCGTCGTCTCGACCAAGCCCGCCGTCGCCACGCCGTCGCCCGTCGCCCAGCGGCCCCAGATCGCGATCACGCCGCCGGCCATGCGACGCGTGCCGTCGGCTGCCCAACCGGCCCTGGCCGGCGCCGCCGAGCTGCAGCCGCTGGCGCAGGCCCAGCAGCAGCAACCGAAGGCGCTTGCCGAGAGGCGCAACTCGGCGCTGTCGCAGGAGATCTTCACCCACAGCGGCGCCCTGCCTCCGCGCTTCACCGCCAAGCACGTGACGTCGGTCAAGCAGTTCACTCGCGACGACCTCCGTTACCTCTTCTCCGTCGCCCACGACATGCGGTACGCGCGCTGCTCTCTGCGTCTTTTACACGCATTCTCAAAATTCTTCATCTTTTCCTTTCGCATTTTCTCATTTCTATTTCTTCCTTTCTCTGTGCAGGATGATGGTGAAGAAGACAGGATCGTGGGACCTGCTCAAGGGCAAGGTGCTGGCCAACGTGTTCTACGAGCCGTCGACCCGCACCTCGTCGTCGTTCCATGCGGCCATGCTGCGTCTGGGCGGCACGGTGATCTCGGTCAACGAGAGCTCGTCGTCGGTGGCCAAGGGCGAGTCCCTGCCCGACACTATCCGCACCCTCGAGTGCTACTCGGACCTCATCGTGCTCCGCCACCCGCAGGCCGGCGCCGCCCAACTCGCCGCCTCCCACGCGCGCGTGCCCATCATCAACGCCGGCGATGGCATCGGCGAACACCCCACCCAGGTACTTTACCATTCGACACGACACACACGATACACACCCACCGCACACGCACACGTCTGACGCAACACGCAACGCGTGTGTGTGCAGGCTCTGCTCGATGCGTTCACGATTCGTGAGGAGCTGGGCACGATCAACGGGCTGCGCATCACGATGGTGGGCGACCTCAAGAACGGCCGCACCGTGCACTCGCTCGTGCACCTCCTCTCGCTCTACAGCATCGCCCAGCTCAACTACGTCTCGCCCGAGTCCCTCAAGATGCCCTCCGCCATCCTCGACGAGCTCGACAAGAAGGTTCGCTCCAACAACGAAACAACACGACACACACACACACAACGTACACACACAACAAATGTGAAATCTGATCGTGTTACGTCGTGTGTCGTGCGCGTTGTGTCTCGAGCAGGGCATTCCGCAGAGGGAGTGCAGGTCGCTGGAGGAGGCGCTGCCCCACACCGACGTGCTCTACGTGACGCGCATCCAAAAGGAGCGATTCGCCAGCGAGGAGGAGTACCTCGCCGTCAAGGGTACACCCCACACACAACATACCAGCGTGCCCACCAACATTCCGCTGCGGCTCACCGAAAACGATTGGTTTTGCCCTTCATCGCGCAGGCACGTACGTGGTCACACCCGAGATGCTGTCGCACGCCAAGAGCAACATGGTCGTCATGCACCCCCTCCCGCGCGTCGACGAAATCAGCCCCGAGATCGACAGGTGCGCGCCTCTCCCTCTGTTGTTGACGACGATGAAGATGACGATGACTCTTTTTATACTCACCTTGCCTCATCTTCGCATCTCTGCAGCGATCCCCGCGCGGCGTACTTCCGACAGATGGAGAACGGGATGTACATTCGCATGGCCCTCCTTGCCACCATCCTCAACTCCAACTTCTCTTCCTAATCCTACTCGAGTACACCCCCAAACAAAACAAAACAAACAAAACAAACCACAATGGTGGAATAAATCCTTTTTTTTCCAGCTTCGTGTGGGTTGCATCAAGGTAGAACGCGATGCTGAGACAACGTGCTGAGAGGAATTTGATGAGTGTGGTGAGAGCACGTGTGGCTTTCTAGAGCAGGAGACCGGCGGCGTTGGCGAGCGGGTCGGCGCCCACCTGCTCGGCGGCGGCCATGGCCGGGTGGGCAGCGGGCTCGCTGCTGGGCTGCGCCACATGCTTCTTGGGGATCGAGTAGTAGGAGTGCTCCTTCAACCACCTACCCACAACACATATGCGGACGTGGTTGATGATTGAGAAAGAGGCCCCTTTGGCCATTAGAAGAAGAGAAAGAGCAGAGAGCAGAGAACGAACCTGTAGAGGTCGTCGGCCTCGCGGGTCAGCCAGTAGCCGAGGGGCGAGGCGGGCTTCTTTTCGGAGCTGCGGCATCCCTTGTAGAGGGCTATGGTCGGGTAGCCCGACACCACGCCCATCGGACACTCGTTTTCTGCACCGCGGTCGAGTTGGTGATGATGTGAGGTCTTAAGGAGTGATGTTGACCTTTAATTTTTTCACTAAACATGCATGACAACGTACCGGAACAGTCGATCTTGGCGACGATCAGGGAAGAGACGTGGCTCACCATGTCCAGCAGCTTGGGCATCTCCACGTCCAGGAACTCCCTGACCATGACCACCACCTGTCGTTGGCCCCATAGGAAAACGCCATCATGTTCATTGGGGTAGCGCACGTACTTGGAGTAGGGGCACGAGGGACCGTAGAAGAGGACGATCACGTCCTTGGACCACTCCTGCGTCACCTGCTTGAAGTTGTCTGTGTTGAGGGTGTACAGCGTTCCCGGCTTGTTCTCCTATTGTTGTTGTTGTCGTTATCGTTGTAGCCGTGGTGATGTCAGGTTCTCCACTGACAACAAGTCTGGTGGTCGGAGGCAGAGCGCACCACGGCACCTCCGGTGCGGCGGTAGGGCTTGAGCCGGCCGTCCTCCCACTTGCTCAGCCACTCCTTGAGCGCCGCCAGGCTGAGCTCACCGTCGAACTTGTACCTGTCATGATATTATTATAAATATTATTTCGTTGTTTCGGGGCAGTGTTGCATGGCAGATCAATAATGAGACATGTAACCGTGGCGGGCAAGGCGTGTAGGTACGAGGTGGCCAGGTCTTGGAGGACAACTAAGGGCAGGGGGATCTGCAGGGTGGTGGGGTTGTGGAACTTGACGTGCAGCTCGGGGAAGTGGCCAACGTGGCCCACGGCATAGCTGAAGGACTTGTTGCGCCCCCGGGCGTCGGCAATGGCGTCCCACCGGCGCAGGAAGTAGTTCTCCCACGTATGCTCCTCGTCGAGGGTCATATTGATCAGGGCGTAGAGCAGGGTGCTATTGTGGGTTTGGTGGAGGCTCTGTGTGTTGTGTTGTTTGGGCCAGATGTGATAACAATGAGCTCCCATTGGTCCGTCAACTGGGCACTATAGTGGGACGTGCGTACGGTCATGATCCCCACCTCGGCCATGGGGTACTTGGCTCGGTTGGTGCTGATATGGGTCGCCAGGGCCTCTGTGTAACGCAATATGATGTCACCTTCGGCTACTCATGCATAAGTCAAAGTGGCATTAGCGCACCGGCGTTGAATTCATCGACTTCGTAGGGCACCACACTGTCGCCGCCGTCGGTAATGATGAAGAGAGCGGGGGTCTTCTTGACCTTGAACATCTTCTTCAGCTGTGGGCTGGTACTGCGGCCCACCGTCAGGCCGTGCTCGGCCATGGGCACTTGCGAGATGAACTGCAGGAACACGTGTCGTAATGCTGTTGGTGGGACGAAACAAGAACAACCATCATGAAGAACATCATTAGCATTGTGCTGCTACGCACGTCGGTGAGCATGGAGGTGAGCTCCTTGTCGCCCGGCGTGGAGAATCCAAGCAGCACCACCTGGTTTCTGTTGAGAGACAAGTGAGGAGTTTGCGACTACGTGGGCCAAGTTGGAAGAAGCAAGAAGAAGGCAGTACTGTACCGGCGGAGGATGAGATCGAGGTTGTGTTCATTGACGTCGGTGATGGAGAGTCGCCTCTTGGCCTTGCCCTCCCTCGACACCTTGGTTGGATTGCCGCGCGCGTCGAACACTACATCTTCCTTTCTCCTGGCTGCTTCGGCAGATTCGAGGCAGGCCAACACAACGACAGCTACCGCCAAGAGAACCAGAAGCGTCATGTGCGTCTTCATCTTCATGTTCAGCGGCTGCTGGTTCAAGTGCAGCCCTGGGGGTTACGTCACAGGACTGTCGCTTTTAGGTAGAAAAGAAATAGAACAAGAATTGTGCGGGAAGAGAGGAAAATCAGAAAACGCGGGAGTTTGAGATTATTCAATTTGCAACGTTGGGACCCAAATGCCCGATGGCAGGGCGTGGTTTGAGATGTGCACGATGCGGGAGCTACAACCTGACGCAAGATGAAGAGGGCTTTTACGTTTGTGATGAATGTTACACACAATCGCAGGTATTTTTTTCCCAATTAGATGCATTCGTCAGTACTCGGGCTCTGGCACTGAATCAATTTTGTGATGGTGCAGGACTACGTGCAACAAGAGCTGGACTCATATGACACCTACACCAACTCCGTACGAAGGAGGGTCACCGTACACGGCACGGAAGAGGGAGACGCACGCCCAGCAAAACGCCCGTTGATTGTCCCCACCCGTGCGTAGCTGCCACGCCACCTGGTTGTGCTGAGGTGCTACACGTCGCTTAACACTCACATGCAATCTATGTATATGTATATGTATATGTATATGTCTCTACGTAGAGAAAGAGGAGCAGGAGGTAAGACTCGAAGACGCCTACCCAGGAGCCGAGGGCACGTACCTCGACTACTTCCAAGACCTGCTACTTCGCCAGGTACGTAGAAGACGAAGAAGACCCCTAGAAGTCGAGAAGCGTACGACGACGGCTGATGCTGATGATGATGATGGTGATGGCATGCTACGCGACCAAGGTGGAGGCGCTGGTATCCGAGTGCGGCGTCAGTCCGCTGTTGCCGGGCGTGGTGCGCAAGCTGTGGTTCCGCTACCTCACCACGCGCGAGGGCCAGGTCGCCAACAACGAAGCCTATCGAAGCCGGCTCGCCAACCGCAGTTCGACACCCCATCACCACCTTTGTCGTGCGCTATACTCGACTAACTTGCGTTTGTCTGGCGTGCGTGCGGTGCGTGCGGTGCGTGGCCCTCTGGCTCTTACTTTTTAGCGGCCAAGGCGAAGGCGAAGAGGAAGAAGGGGGTGGAGGGGGTGGAGGCGGAACCCAGCCAGGGTGATGCGGTGACGGAGCAGGACCTGGAGCAGAGCAAGACGTGGCTCGACGAGATGGGCCTCACCTCGCTCCTCTCCCCGTCGCCCTCCCAGCAAGACGAGAACGCGTGGCTCGTCGGCCAGGACAACGACGACGACGACAACAACAACGACAAAGGTCTGCAGAAGGAGGAGGAGAAGCCCGCGAAACCGGGGCGGAAGCGGAAACGCGAAGGCGACGGTGATTACGAGCCCGACGAGAAGAAGGAGAGACGACGTAAGGAGGGGACGAAATCCATGCAATCGCACGTACGTGACACACACACACACACACACAACACGTGTTTGGCTAACACGGACAACCCAACGCGCGTGTGTCGTGATGGTTGGCGCGTCGTCGATGACATGTCCAACAGGTTAAGCGGGCAAGGCTAGAAAACGGCGAAGAGGAGGATGAGGAAGAAGGCAAGGCGAACAAGAAGAAACCGAAGACGGCCGGCGAGTGGAAGCGCACCATCGAGACCGCAGACGCGCTGCCGCAGGTGACCGCCACGCTGACCTTCAACTATGTGGCCTGCAACATCCTCCAGGAACCCGTCGTCGCCCACGACTTGATTCGGTGAGGTTGCCACGCGTCATGCGCGTACCACATGACACGCACGACCTGACATGCACGACACACAGCGCACGGCGTAGACTGACGTAAGACTTGCGCAGGTGGGTTCGAAGCGGGCGTCTGCCGTACGAGGAGGTCTACAGCCTGAAGGACTTCAAGGACGCTCAGTCCTTTGAAGTGCGACCCCTGGTACCAGCCCTATCTCTTTCGTTCTTTTTAACGTTTCTCTGACCGTGCTCGGATGATGGCCTCAGCACCCAGTCACGCAGGACAAGCTGGAGTACCAGGCCTACAATCTCATCAACTACTTCGGCATCGAGCAGGAGGTACCATCATACCACGCTCTCTGTCCATTGCGTACACCCCCGTGTAACCACGACACGACACCCAACACGCGATCCGCGACGCCTTTGCGCGACGGTGCAGGCACCACCTCCCTTCTATCCCACGCTCTGTCGGTTCGTCGAGGAGCTGCACCTGCCGCCGTCCCTCGGCCTCTTCATCCACCACATCTTCCAGCGTACGTTGCCCTCTGCTTTATCTATGCTTGAATCATAGAGAGCCGCTCACAAACGGCCAACCATATCAAGTCGCGAGTGAGAAGAAAGAGGAGAGGGTCATGAAGTTGCTCTACGGCCGATCAAACGGTATGTAAACAAAATAGAGGAATATGTTTGGAACATTAACATACGCTTGGTTCGACATGCCGCTACATTATTACATGCTCAAGCTTGACGCACGCATCACTCACAGATGGGCCGCACTACATGGAGCGCGCGCTGGGGGCGATCCTGGTTGCGCTCAAGCTGGTCTACGGCAGCGGCGACGAGCCGGCCCATCCGCACGACCAGTACCGGGCGTTCGTCTTCCGCCAGAGCACCGCCACGCGCGGCCGGCCACGCACGAGAGGCCCCGCTGCTGCCGTGGACCCGTGGTACGCCCTGCCGGGCCCGGCCGCCGGCACGCTGCTCAACGAGATGCCGCCCTTCGACGCGTGGAAGCACCGCATGCGCAACCTCGTCTTCGGGCCTCTTCCGCGCGGCCAGATTCCCTACTTCCCCAGGTGAGCGTCACAGCCTCGTCGTCTATCGCCGTCTTCATCGTCATCACGATCTCACACAGGTGTGTGCGGTGGCGCGTGCGTGTGCGTGCGTGCGTGCGGTGGCGCGTGTGTGCGTGTGTGCGTGTGTGCGTGTAGTGATTTCTGGCGGATGGGGCCGCATAACCTGAAAGACTACGTCGCCTACACCCAGGCCCTCTGGGGACTCGAGCCGCCAACACGTGCGTGTGCCTCACATTCCATTGCTCACATATTCCAACATATATTGATCTATGCACATATCAAACATTTATTGATCTCTCACACGCTCTGCTCTCTTTCGACCTGCCCACCGCCGTCTAGATCTGAAGCCCGTGGTGCAGCAGCTGCAGGCCAGCTACGCGGACCGCGAAGAGAAGGCCGAAGACGACGACAAGGAGGAGGAGGAGGAGGAAGGCGAGACCGCGCAACGCCCCAGCCATCGACGATCGCCCTCCGCCGGCACCGGCGCCGAAGAGCCGTCAACGGCCAGTCAGGCTGCGCAGCCCTCGCCCACCCCGCCCGTGCTGCCGGCCAGCGAGTATGTGACCTACTACTCCGGTGCGGCCACCACCACCACACGCGCGACACGGCCTTGCCAGCTGTTGAGTGACCAGTACGCTTGGGGGGGGGAGGCGTACAGGGATTGTGCGCACCACCGAGGACTGGCAGCGCGCCGGCCTCCACCCCAACTACCGCACCATCGTGGAGCTGGTGGCTGCCTTCTACGAACAGTACGTTAAACATACAGGCACTCTACGACTCACGCCCCAGGAAGAAGTCCCTCCCACCTGTGTTGCCAATTCTCACACACGACACACACACGACACACACACGACACACACACGACACACACACGACACGCCGCCCAACAACAGGCGACCGCACAATCTGCACAATGTGGCGGTCACCCTCGAGGGCGTCATGGGCCTGCGCGCGAAAAAAAGAAGATAAAGAACGAAGGCCAAAGCACTCAGTCGCGTGTATAGGGGTGGTCAAGCAGGCAAGTGGCGGGCGGTGGTGGTGAGGGGGGGAGATCCAATTAGGCGGAGGGGCGGGATCTCAGGAGCACGGGGAAGGACACGTCGAGGGAGATGCCCTCGATGCCGGCCGTCAGCCTCTGGCCGGGCTTCACCGGACCCACGCCGGACGGAGTGCCTAAGTACGCCGCACGCCACGAATGAGTGAGTGCTGTGTGTGCCGTGTGGCATGACTCGACGTCGCAGCGTACCGGTGAGGATGAGGTCGCCCTCCTCCAGGGTCATGATGCTGCTGATGTGCGACACCAGGAAAGGAATCCTGGAAAACAAACACACATGACACAACACACACGTCAGCGCGAGCAACAGCACAATGGGGGGGACAGCGCGTGTACGAGAAGATCATGTCCTTGGTGGACCCGTTCTGGCGGAGCTCGTCGTCGACCTTGAGCCAGAGGGTGGTGTCCTCGGGGTGGGGCAGCTCCTCCTTGGCGATGAAGCGGGACACCGGGCAGAACGTGTCGTAGCCCTTGGCCACGGACCAGGGCAGGCCCTTGTTCTTGGCCTCGTTCTGGAGACCGCGGGCGGTCATATCGATGGCCAGCGCATAGCCTGCGCACATACGACACGCGACACACGACACACACACACACACACACACGACACGACACGACACGACACGACACGACATACACCACACACACGACACACACTCGACACACATACACGACACACATACACGACACACACACAGCGATCAGCGCCGCCCATAGAGGAGGAAGTGGTCTCGCGCGAGAGATGCGGCGGGCGCACCTCCGATGTGGTCCATGGCGGCGGCCTCTGGGATGTCACGGCCTCGCTTACCGATCACCAGGCCCAGCTCGACTGCCACAAACGACAAACGCCGTGCGTGCCGAAGATGTTGAGTTGACACACTGTGAGTCGGGTAGAGTAGTGGCCGTGGTGGTGTGGTACCCTCGTGGTGGGAGTCGTCCGCGGCGGCGGCGGGCAGCTCGACGGGGCTTCCGTGCGTCACCAGCGACGACGGCGGCTTGAGGAAGAGCACCGGCGTCTAACCGATAATAAGTACACCAAAAAAGTTGTTTGTTTATGTTTACAATTATTTTCTTGTTTATTATTATTGTGGTTCGTACCTGCGGCACGGCGTTGCCGAGCTCCTTGGCGTGCTCCGCGTAGTTGCTGGAGGAGTGGGGACATGACATGATGTCTTCTATTAGATATTCCATTGCGAATTGTTATGAATACACGCCAAGGTGCATGCAAGCCGTACCGGCCAACGCATACGACCTTGCGGCACCACTGGTGGAAGCTTGCCAATCCTCGCTGCTGCATTCTGCGACTACAAAGATTATCTCAACTGTTTTGTAAATCTTTTCAAAATATTGCTAATTTTGCTTGCGTCAATCTCTGATTTATGAGTGGTTGGCGGAATTTGTGGCAAATTAATGAGTTTATCGTAAAAGCACGACCCGCAGGAGCTCCACAAACCCGCCTTTGTGCTACAACAATCCACATCTCTCCAGATTGTGGATCGCAACTGCCAAAGGAGAGAGAAAGATGAAGTTGGTGACGTTCCTGCTGTGGGGTTTGATTGCCATCTTGGTGTTCCCCATCTCGTGTTTCTGCGCCTTCCTCTGGATTCTCTTCTCCTGCTGCTCGCCCTGCTTCTCCGAATGCGGTGCCGTACTTGAAGCCATGTGGAAGGGTACCCACTCCCCTGTGACCTGTTGTATCCTTGTTTTGTGGGAAGATTATAAAAAAGAAATTGATCATGAAGACTGATTATGATGAATGAGTTGTTATTAATAATTTGTATTGTTTCATCAATCCAGGAACCACGCTGGTGCAGTACTGCTGCATTAAGGCCATGGGCGGTGAACCCGGAGGAGCCAACAAGGGTGGCGGCGGCGGCGGTCACTAGAGAGCGAAGGAGAAGGAGACCAACAACTACGCCCAGCCAAGAAGAAGATGAAGATGAAGAAGATGAAGGTGCAAAACACGAGGCGACTAGAAAAACAGGTGTACAAAAACAAGGGCTCGACGCACTCACACGAGCGGCCTGATGTCAACGTTGACATCACATTACGAGCGGGGTGCTGGGGACTTGGTCTTGGCTGTGGGGCTTTAGACGACGCTGGGCGTGGAGGCGTCGATGACCTTGTCGAAGATGTCGAAGAGGTTGCCCGAGATGAAGTTGTTGTCGACGATGTTGACGAGGAAGTAGGTGTCGTGGATCTCCTTGATCAGCTCACGCGAGACCGAGCCCTCCTCGTAGGCATTGCCCCACTGCGTCTCCCACAGCGTGAAGGCCTCGTCCTTCCACACGAGGAACGCCGCAGCATCCACCACCGTGGGCTGAACCACCTCCTAATCGACGTTCATCCAAACGACGCGACGAACAAGTCACGTGCATTAGATATGTTGATGTGTGGATGTGTTGGATGTGTTGATGTGTTGATAGGTTTAAAGTCGGCCGGAGAGATGTAAGAAGAAGAGGGTACCTTGCCGGGGAAGACGCCCCATGTGACGGCGGCGGTGCCCTTGGTGTTGGCGACGGACTCACCCTTGACGTTGACGACGTGGTAGGAGAGGGTGGGGAAGTTGACCATCTGGGCCAGCAGCTTGTCCTTGTTCTCCGGCGAGCAGAAGAACTCGAGGTACTCCTTCTGGTACACATAGCCTGCACCACGACACACACACGACACACACACGACACACACTAATCAGCAGCTGAACACATCCAAGCCTGGAGCGTAGAAAATGTGCGGAAGTCGTCAGAAGAAGAACGCACCACCAGGGCCGCCCCAACCGAAGAGCTTGTCGGACGAGTCGGCGGCGTTGACGCGCGGCTGGGAGTTGATGGTGAGGAAGCCGGCGCGGTTGATCTTCATGAGCTGCTGCTGGATGACCGACGTCTCGGCCGCGATGGCGGTGTCGACCCAGGGCAGGCGGGTGACCTTGCCCTCGCAGTGGCCCACGAACACGTTGATGATGTCCTCCACCTTTTCGGGCGCCACGCCCCACTGCTTGCTGTAGTTGCTCCTCGGCGGCGCCATCGAGCCCAAGTGCCAGTCCTTCAGCTCGCCGAACGCCGGCGACCGCGAGTCGCCCCATCGGCCGTTGGGGAAATCGTCCCACGACGCCGTACTGTTGTTCATTGGAGGGGGCCGGCCGCTCAGCTCAGCTCAGCGATTGGAGTGGAGTGGAGTGGAGTGGAGTGGAGTGGAGTGGAGTGGAGCTGACGACGTACCGAGACATGTACGATCGGGGTCGGTTGGCCCAGAAGATGGGGCGCACGTCCTCCTTCTCCTTCCGGTTGGTGTAGGCAGACTACGCGTGTGTGTCGACAAAAGAGGAAAAAGAACGAATGAGCTCGCGGTAAAGCGAACGCGAAAGCGAAGAGCGAGAGAGCGCGTACGGAACGCCAGGGGAGGGCGCGGGAGGGGCGAGAAGCGGCGATGAGGTCGAGGTCCTCGAGGATCTGGGTGACGGCCTTCTCGAGGTTGAGCGTGTAGAAGTGAACGCCGGGCGTGCCGGCAGCCAGCAGGTCGCGGCACATCTGCACGCACAGGTCCACGCCGTACTTCTTCACCGCCGAGTCGTCGTCCTGGATGGGCTCGAGGGCCTGCACACGCACAACCACATCACGAACCAACCACGAACCAATCGAGAAAAGTCAGCGAACGCTCACACTCTTTTCGTTTCTTCACTAGAGGCAGTCGTGTGCCGTGCGGCGTACCTTGTTGATGTGCTCGGGGATGAAGGTCTTACAAAGGCTGGTCATGCGCCTGAATCCGCCGTAGGTCTGGATGGGCATCATACCGGGGATGATGGGACAGTTGATGCCGAGGGCACGACAGTCGTTGACAAACTTGAGGAAGAGCGAGGTGTCGTAGAAGAGCTGCGTGATGATGAAATCGGCACCGGCGTCGATCTTGGCCTTCAGGTGCTCCAGGTCCTTGTCGCGGCTCTCCGAGTCGAGGTGCATCTCGGGGTAGCCTGTCGGTAGGCTGTCCGTGAGCAAAGAAAGAAAAAGAAAGAAAAAGAAAGAAAGAAGCTGGAGGCGCCGAGACGACAACGCACCGGCAACGCAGATGCCGAAGAAGTCGCCGTACTCGGCCCGGATGTAGCGCACCAGGTCGGCCGCGTGGGCAAAGCCTCCCTCGACTGGACAGCAGCACGTGCATTAGTTCCGGGCCAGCTTGAAGCGGTCAAAACGCCAACGCACATAAACAATAACAAATAAATAATAATAATAATAATAATACAAATAATAATTGGACTTTTGGCTTTCGGAGCCGTACCCTTCTTCCACTCTTCGCCTCGGGGAGGGTCTGCCGGCAAAACGAGAGAAAATTAGACCGGGAAGGGCCAAGCTGCTTGTCGGGGGGAAGAGAGTACCGCCGCGGAGGGCAAGGATGTTCTGGATGCCGGCGGCCTTGGCTTGGCGGAGGGCGTCGTCGATCTCGGCACGCGGCATGTTGGTGCAGGTGAGATGCATCATGGTCTCCAGGCCGCAATACTTCTGGGCGGTGGCGCAAATCTCCAGAGTCTTCTGTGCCGTGCTGCCGCCGGCACCCCACGTCACATCAATCCACTCCGGCTCGAACGAGGCCATGCGATCGAGTCGCTCGAACAAGTTGATCACGCCTTGTGCATGGGAATGGAATGGAATGAAATTAATGTGAGCATACAATTAATGCCGCTACTCGAGATTAATGTGATTTCATATAACAAAGCGAGCAAGCCGTTGAGTGTATGCTCCCACATCAAGGCGTTGCTGAATTGGAACTTGCAACGTCAAGGAAGCGGCTTTACCTTCATCGGTCTTGGGCGGGAAGTACTCGAAGGAGAACATGGTGCGCTTCTCCTCGATGGCGGCGTTGATCTTATCAATAATCTTCATCTTGTACAGAGCTCAAAGGAGGGTTGATCGTGAGTGGGGTTTGCGAGCGAACAATCGCGTACTACGCTGGCTTCGGCAAATGCACTAAATCCTTGCGGGCCACTTTTCCTTCTGGCTTTCCGTTTCTCGCTCCATTCCGGCCTCGACCATTTTTTGCTCACTTTCCGCCGTTTTTATTTCCGGTAATAAAGTATAAATAATAAATAATAAACAGCAAAGAAGAGAAAACTATGTATTGGTGTGTTGTGTGCGTTGTTATCTACATAATGCAACAGGAAGAGGGGAAGGAGGAAGAGGAAGATAAGAGGCGCCCGCGTTTGTACATGGGAAGAAAATCAGCGCAGGAGGACTGAAAAGTGGACCACCGCGAGAGGCGCCGACTACGGGAAGACGCCCTCGTCCTCCTCGCCGTCCGAGATGTCGCTGTAGGAACTGATGTCCTCGCTCATGTCGCTCTCGGACTTGGCCTCCAGGGCCTCCTCCGTCGCGTACTTCTTCACGTACTCTGCGCTCGCGAGACAAGTGGCCCACACCACGGTGATCGTGAGTCTCAGCACGCAACGCCAACTACTACTTCTACAACTACCACTACAGCATCTTGCAGAGGCCTAGATGATGGCACGAACCTTTGACGGTGGACTTGTAGCGCTCGGGATCGCGGAGCAGGAGGGCGGCGGCCTCGCCGTTGAGAGGGTCGCTCGGGTTGGGGTAGAGCAGCAGCTGCGGGAGGAACACTTCGAATATGTTGATGAGATCTGCGCCGCAAGGGTAGAACAGTTAAAACCAGTCAGGTCAGGTCAGGTCAGGTCGAGCCAACAGCTATAGTCGCGCGCCGCGCCAAGACTTGCCACAGCAGTTTCGCCGACTTTAAAGCGCACCAAAGGTGGTGGAATGGTGTGTTGATGAGGTGGATTGGTGGAGGAGAGGAGGGGCACGAACCGAACATGGGGCTCCAGGTCTGGTTGATGACGTCGAGGCACACCGACCCCGACCTGTAAATATATACAGTCAGCAAACTGCCACCAACGAGTCTGCTGCGGCGCGAGGCGTCGCGTTTGTGTGCTTCAGGCGGTGGTGGGTGGGAGAAGGGTGCGCACGCTTCGTCCACGTTGGGGTGGTAGATCTTGTTGTCGAATCCAATGGAGGGCGACTTGTAGGGGTAGGCCTGCGGCAGCTCTACCCGCACACGCCATATGCCGCCTTCATACGGACCTGCATTGCGCGGAGAAAGAGAGAGAGATGCAAAGTACAAGATGAGAAGTGAGTAGGAGCTGCCTGGCATCTTCCAAGAACTTTTGTGCCACGTCAGCAAAGTAGCCTGCGCAGCACAGGATGGATCGACGTACTCTCCTTGGGTCCGTTGAACTTGACGTTGAACTCGGTCATGCAGTCGCCTGGCATGGTTACTTCGTACTCGCTCATCATGCTTCACATTGCTCGAGAGGATCAGGATATAATGCAGATGCACTTTAATGAGGAAGTAGAGGGGGGGACGTACAGCTTCATAACATCAGTTTCCTTGCGCCTGTTGGGGGACGACATCTTCGTTGGCTTGCTGGGGGTGGGCGGTTTTTACAGAATGTACAGCGGGAAGCTTGGGTTCGTGAGTTGTGTGGTGCTTGTGTGAAGTTGCGGTCAATAAGATCAATGAGATGCTTGCTTGCGGTTGATTGATGAGAAAAGGGTGCGGGTCTCCACACAAGTAAGGTACGGCAGGCGAAACAACTGATCAAAACAACCGCTTCCCGCAAACCACCAGCCCCCACAAGAAGCAAAGCTGGAAATTTCATGTCGTCGATTTTCAAAGCAAAGGAAGAAAATGTGGAGAAATTCTGGATGCATTGGGCCAATAGGACACTTTATACAACCGAGTAGAGAAAATCGCCATAAGTGTAGTCGATCACCGAGGTTGATTATTTATCTTCCCGCCATGGCACAGCACGCCGGCGTGGGCGAGCAATGGGACCTGGCCGGCAAGGTTGCGGTCGTCACGGGTGGTTCTTCAGGTACCACTGCTCTGCCCCCTTTTCAACCAGGTGGGGAGGCGTTCCCAACGCGTGCCTGACGACACGCCTCGTGGGCCAGGCATCGGTAAGGCGGTGGCAGAGGCGCTGGTGCAGGAGGGCGCACGCGTCGTGGTGGCCGACCTGCAGGAACCCACCTCGCCCGAGCTCAAGTCCAGCGCCATCGTCTTCTCCAAGTGCGACGTCACTCGCGCTGAAGGTACGAAAAGGAGTTGAGCTGTGGGGGCTTGCCCGACGGTGGGACTGACGCGTCCGCACCACCACCACCGCCACGGCAGACATTGCGGCGGCGATCGCCACAGCCAAGAAGAAGTGGGGCAGGTTCGACATCATGGTCAACAACGCTGGTACCTCTTACTCGTGCTCGTTCCATAGTCGTAGCATCGACTGAGCCGTGCCTTCTCTGTACTGTGCTTGTGCGTGTGTCGCGTCCCCACAGGCATTTCGGGCGGCCTGGGCTTCGCATTCCCTTTCCAGCAGTCCGCAGCCGTGTGGCGCAAGTGCGTGGCCGTTCCCACCATGAGCGTCAGCCCGCACACCACATCACAGAGCTAATTGCGTCTATTCACTGGGTGCACACACAGGGTGGTGGACATCAACTTGACCGCTGTGATTGGTACCTTCGCGCTCACAATCATGTCTGGATGTCGCAAGTGCAACCAACCACGTGTGTCGTGTGTGTCGTGTGTGTTGTGTCGTGTGTGCTTTGTTGCACGTGTGCTAGAGGGCACCCAGCAAGCCATTTGCGCCATGGCGGACAACGAGAAGGGCGGTGTGGTAATCAACGTATCGTCGATGGGCGGCCTCTTGCCCATGCCCCAGTCCCCCGTGTACGCCGCCGCCAAGGCCGGCGTGGTGAACTTCACCCGCTCCCTGGCCGCTTTCGGCAAGTCCAACGGCATCCGCGTCAACGCCATCTGGTGCCGTCATCCATCTCTTTTTCCTGGTTACGTTCTCCGCGCGCGTGACTGACGCACGACACACGCAACACGACACACGACACACAACACGCAACACGCACCAGCCCGACGTTCACTGATACGCCGCTCGTGCGCGAGAGCCCCGACGAAGTGGTGGAGGGCCTCAAGCGGGCCATTGGGGGCAGTCTGCTGACGCCGCCGGAGGTGGCGCGGGGCGTGGTGGAGCTGGCGACCGACCCCGGGCTTGCTGGCGCTGTCATGCGGGTAACGGTGCGCGGTGGCCGTGACCTGTGGCAGCCCTCGACGGCTCCCTCGCCCAAGTCAGCGAAGTCTCACGTGGCTGCCCGTCTGTGATCTCCCATTGGCCAGATTTTAAATCCCAGCCAACCAAAACGCATTTCTTCGAGCTGTCCCTTCGTGACCCAGCGACCAACAACTCACACCAGCTCACCAGCAGCACAGAACCAGAACAAACACAAAGCATCAAAGCAAAGAACATTGAACAGAGCAAGGTGGAGGGCTGCACAAAAACAAAGAAGAAGCACAAGGAAAAGGAAAAGGAAAAAGCGTTGTGTAGAGCATGGAGTCAGTGGAAACGAGTGTGCTGAGCTTGGGCGCCAGAAGGAGGAAGACAAGAAGAATGAGGGGGAAGGAGGAGAGGGGCTCAAGGGGGTGGGCCTCTACAAGGCTGTGCGCGTGTTCAAGGAGCTTGACCAAATTGCCGAGGAGCAGCAGCACAAACTGGGCCTCGACCACCAGCACCACTTCGAAGACGACAACGCGATCCTTCTCCCGCTCGAGCAAGTGTGGACGCACGATCAGCTCCACTACGAGGGCACCCACGCCCTCGACCGCACCATCCACAAGGTCCTACACGTTCTTTCTTATTATTATTCTGTCTTTGGCCGCTACGCGCTTCTTCTCGCTCACTTGCCACCCCCATGCGGCTGCTTCTATGTGTGGACCATGTAGGTTGGGCTCAAGCAAGGGCAGGAGGTACTGGACGTGGGGTCAGGGCTGGGCGGCCCGGCCCGCTATCTGGCGCACAAGGCTGGGGTGCGCGTCGTGGGAGGTACGACGGGAAGGCGCTGCTTGCTGGGCTCGGCTGAGGGCAAGCTGCTCACCTCACGACGGAGCAGTGGAGCTGCAGGAGGACATGTGCGCCGCCGCCTGCAAGATCACCTCGCTCACCGAGCTGCGGAACAGCGACCACGTACGGTTTGTGCAGGGCGACTTCCTTCATGTACGTGTCACCCATGTCAACCGTGTGTGTGGGTGCTAACGCTGAACAGAAAGAGACCATTCACATGCATGACCTTTACTATTGTGTCTGTACCGAACAGATGGGGGACGAAAGTCTGACGAAGTACACGACGCGGGGAGAGGGCTTCGATTGTGTGATGTCCATCCTCACGGTGTTGCACATCGAGGCCAAGGCCGACCTGTTCGCCCGCTGCTGCCGCCTGCTCAAACCGGGAGGCGCACTCTACCTCGAAGACTACTATGAAGCAGGTAGAGCCGCTCGCAGCCAATGCCACCTCTATTGTTCTCACACACGATACAGGAGAAATGAATCAGCACACGAAGCAAGCGCTGGAGGAGCAGGTGGGGTGCGCGATGCCCATCCCCACGAAGGACCGGTACCTGGAGCTCCTAGGCCAAGCCGGTTTCGTCGACGTCGAGTTCGAGGACGTGACCTCGAGCGTGCGTGCATCTCCCCCACACAACCCATGGCTGCTCTCCTCCTCTTGCTAACGTGTGCGGTGTCGCCGATGTGTGAAGTGGTGGGAGTTCGTGCGAGAGCGAGCGAACCAGTACCGCGCCAACCTCGATCGACACAAGCGGGTGCAGGGCGACCATGATCACGTGGAGAGCCTGGACGCGTTCTACCAGACCGTGGCTCAGCTCTTCGATCCCTCGCGCCGTACCGGGCTGGGCGGCGTTGTAATCACTTGCCGGCGGCCCCTCCACCACGCCAGCTGCTCATGAGCCCTACCCTTATCAATTATTGCTTTTTTTTCACATCATCTACAACACCATCTTTATCATCATCATCTACGCCTGGGCGACTGGGCTAACAATTCAAATGGTGTGAATCTCCTTTTATGTACACACGCCACAACTGGCACCGGGGGGGACTAAACTCTTGAAGAGGGCGAAGGGGGGGGGGTTGGCTTTCAGGGTTCGGCTGCTTCCAGCTCGCGCTCTGCTTCTCCATCGTCGTCGATGTTCCTCTTTCGCTTGCGCAGGCCCTGGTCTGGGGTATTGCCGCAGCCAATAATAACGGCCTTGTCGGTACCTTCAACATCGTCGTCGCGGGCCGTGTTGGCGTGGCGGGTCTCTTCTAGCTTCTGCCCCTGGGCCGAGTGCTGGTGGTGGGGCGGCACCTCCTCGAGCCGAACGAAGCCGACGCAGAAGAGGAAGAACAGCGCGGCCCCGAAGAGCAGGCACGGGTCTGCGAAGAAGGTATCGGCTCGAGTCGCAACCGTGGCCAGCGGCATCATGATCGAGAGAGCCACCAGGAATGACTTGACGTGGTTCAACATCATGGTTGAAGCAGGAGCTGGAGGAGTGTGGTGATGTGGCGGTGTTGCAGTTTAGCTGGTCTGGCTGCGAAAGAAGAAGTACAAACGAACTAACGGCCTCCCGGTCGTCCCGCCCGGGCGTGGGGATCCCCTGCCCAAATCCCAACCCTGAGTTGCCATTGGTCAGGTGTGTTGTTCCCTATTGCGTTTCCTGGTCTCGTTGCGGTACGGTGGAACGCCCAAAATGGGACAAATTCCAATCAGGCCAGAGGTTTGAGTCAAAGCCGCTGCAGCACGACTGGGCCAACCAACTTGGACGTGGTGCAAGTGGTAGTTTAAACGTCGTCCAAGCCAACCATCTTTTTATGGATCGCTTCACTTTGGCGGAACACCACTGTTCCTGTTTACTCCCCCACACACAACGGGAGCTGGTACCAGAGGCTCTGGTTCGCCCTGGCCAGGTATTCTGGCAGGCCTGGAGTCGGCAGCCTGAATCAAGGGCGGGTCAAGCAGCAGGCCCATCACCGGCAAGCTGGTTCATTCCACTCGCTCGTTCCTTTGACAGGGCTTCAGGCGTGAGACCGTTCAAGCTGAACCACACGACACGAGCGGGAAGACTCGCGGTCGACGTCAATCCCCAGCGTGCAGCGCCGCTCCTTGAGTCTGCATACACGCTGGTGGCCGTAACACCTGCTGCTTGCCGCCGGTGTCATTGATATCGGATGCAGTCGTTCGAGGCTGTACGACGGTCGACACCGTGGTGCGGCTGGTTTGAACAGAGAAGTGAGAGTTGCAAGTTCTTGGTCGTGGTTGTTCGCGTGAGGGGAGGAAAAAGAAAGGCGGGGGCGACGGTGTTTGTTTTGGTGTGAAGAAGTTTAGTTGCCCCTCTGATTCATACAGGTTAGGAGGCAGCTTACTGCTTCTTGGCGGCCACCCTGGCGTCGTTCTCCTTCTTGTGGAACTCCTTGGTGAGCTTCCTGAGCTCCTGACGGACCACGCGGGACTTCTCCTTCTTGGCGAGCATGATCTTGAAGCGGTCGAAATCGTTGAGGGCAGCCCTCTTCTTGCGGAGGGCGATCTTCTTAGCCCACGAGGTGGCCTCCCACTTCTCCTGGATGCCGGCCTCAGTGTAAGCCTTGACGAGGGACTTCAGGCGGGGCGACTTCTGGATCTTGATCTTGAGGTCGGTCAGGGCGAGCCTCTTGAAGGGAATAGCCTGCCTCTGGACACCAGTGATGCTGGAAGGACCATCGATGAAGGCCTAAATTGATAGCAATTCGTCAGCGATTATGGTCCCGGCCGAGCAAATGGGCAAGATGATGGCGTACTCTGTTCTGGTCAAGAACGTCAATGATGACGCAGAGCTTACCGGCGTCGGGGCCGTAGTTGATGACGGCAACGCGGCCGATCTCGACGAAACGCTTGAACACCTATAAGGTACAAATGAATGCAAAGAAAAGATCAGAACCAGTCCTTGGGTTATACAACTCCTTCCCATTCAAGCCTATCGATTCAATCGATCAAGCCCGCCCCACATTGAGAACCACGAGCCCGTACCATTGTGACAGGGAGGGATGGCCGATACGACTTGCGGCGAGGGGAGAGAAAGGAGAAAGGGAGAAAAGAAAAAATGAGCGCAATGGGATTTATCCAGCCTCCAGAGTTTTTGCTGACGTCGACATGACGTGGCAACCTCGGGCGGGGGGGTGACGACGTGGAGTGGCGCTAGCCTTGCAGAGACACACAAGCGTACATCATCGCATTTTCTGGAAGTAGGCGAGTTGAGCCCACTCGATTTCTCGCATCACTCTCCTCGCCATCACGTAAGGGGGCATTCCACGCTTCTTGAATTGCGCAAACGATCTCTGGAGGGCGTGAGGGTAAACCGACGATGAATCCCGAAAAGAAGAATGATGATGAAGGTTTGCCCTCCCCCTCTTCTTAGTGGAATCGCGTGTTGTCATGCGGCAAGTGGAGAGGAAGAAGACATTGAGGCTCATTTCGAGTCAGGCCATGTGAGTCTTTCAGTGCCTAATTGTCGCTCCTTTTGTGGCGCCACCAGCCTACGATCCCTTCATGGGAGTGGACAAAGGTTCGGTGCTCCAGGAAAAGAGGATCTTCAACGAGAGCCCGATCAATCCGCGCAAATGCTGCCACCTCATTACCAAGATCCTCTACCTTCTCGGTCAGGGCCAGACTTTCACCAAAACAGAGGCCACCGACCTCTTCTTCGCCACTACCATGCTTTTCCAATCTACTGATGTACATCCCTCCCAATCCGCCTCTACTTCTTGGAGGTCGACGCCGTCATCTCATGATTGTTCTTTGCTTCTTTGCTCCCGGTCGACCGCAGGTGAACTTGCGTCGCATGGTCTATCTCGTGCTCAAGGAGCTCCTGCCGTTGGCCGAAGACGTCATCATCGTCATCAGCTGCCTCACTAAGGACATGAACAGCAAGACCGACCTCTACAGGTGCGTAGCCGCCTCCTTCTTCCTCTACGCGACCTCCTTCCGCGCCTTGGGCTCAACGCCGCCCGGTTCTTCTGGTTGTTCTCTTCCTTTCTCCTCTTCTCTACTCCTCTTCTCTTCTCAGGGCCAACGCCATCCGCGTGCTCTGCAAGATCAACGACGTCGCCATGCTGGGCCAGGCCGAGCGCTACCTGAAGCAGGCCATCGTCGATCGCGAGGCCTACGTGGCCAGCGCCGCTCTCGTCTCGGGCATGCACCTCATGAAGGGCTCTCCCGCTGGCGTTGACATCGTACGCGTTCTTCTTTTCTTCTGCTTCTTCTTGTCACCTCCTGCTTCTTCATTCATCTCAATGGCGAGCTCACCACACGAGGCGTGCAGGTGAAGCGGTGGTTCAGTGAAGTGCAGAGCGCGGTGAAGAGCAAGTCGACCATGGTGCAGTACCACGCGCTGGGCCTGCTCCACCAGATCAAGCGCAACGACCGCCTGGCCGTCTCCAAGCTGGTGTCGGAGATGACCCGCAGCCCTGTGCGCTCGCACTACGCGCACTGCCTCCTCATCCGATACACATGCCAGGTGCTCGAAGACGAGTCCGACGACACGTACAGCCTCCTCCCCCCCAACCGCCCTCTTAAGTAAGCCATCATCAGAAGGCTCACACCATCGTCGCCCCGTCTTCTTAACATTCAGGGAGCGCGGTCGTCTGTACGACTACCTGGAGAGCTGCCTGCGACACAAGAGCGAAGTGGTGATCTACGAGGCGGCGCGGGGCATCTGCGGCCTGCGTACGGTGTCCTCGAAGGAGCTGACGCCGGCGGTGGCGGTGCTGCAGATGTTCCTGAGCTCGCCCAAGGCCAGCCTCAGGTTCGCGGCCGTGCGCACCCTCAACAAGGTGGCCTCGACCCACCCGCTCTCGGTCACGGTGTGCAACCCGGACATGGAGAACCTGATCGGCGACGTGAACCGCTCCATCGCCACGCTGGCCATCACCGCCCTGCTCAAGACGGGCGCTGAGACCACGGTCGACCGCCTGATGAAGCAGATCACCAACTTCATCAACGACATCTCCGATGAGTTCAAGATCGTCGTTGTGGACGCCATCAAGACCCTGTGCCTCAAGTACAAGCAGAAGCACCGCACCCTCATGACCTCTCTCGCCAACATGCTCCGCGACGAGGGCGGCTACCAGTACAAGAAGGCCATCGTCGACGCCATGCTCACCATCATCGCCGCCCTTCCCGAGGCCAAGGAGCCCGGCCTCGCCCACCTCTGCGAGTTCATCGAGGTACTGTTGCCCGCCCCACCACACCCACACCACACTCTCGCCCTCGGTCGTCAACTGATGATGATGATGGTGACGTGGCAACAACACCAACAGGACTGCGAGTTCACGCAGCTGTCGACGCGGGTGCTGAACCTGCTCGGACGGGAGGGACCGACGACGTCGTCGCCCTCCAAGTACATCCGATACATCTACAACCGCCTCACACTCGAGAGCGCCAACGTGCGCGCCGCGGCCCTCTCGGCGCTGGCCAAGTTTGCGCTGGGCCTGCCCGCCCTGCGTCCGTCGATCTCGATCCTCCTCTCGCGCTGCCTGCACGACAGCGACGACGAGGTGCGCGACCGGGCCACCCTCTACCTGCGCCTCCTGCAGCAGGACCAGGACCTCGCCCAGACGCTCATCCTCGACTCGCTGCCGGTGCCGCTCGACAACCTCGAGCGGTGCCTCAAGGAGTACGCCGCCAACCCGTCGGCGCAGCCGTTCGACATCGCCGTCGTGCCGGTCACGCCCATCGCGCCCGAGCCGTCCGAGCTGCTGCGAAGCAAGTACGGGTCGTCGCAGGGCTTCAGCCCCGTGTTCAAGCCCGACGCCGACAGGCCGGCCGCCGCGCAGCTGCCCGCCATTCCGGAGCTGGCGGCGCTCGGGCCGGTGTTCAAGTCGTCGGCGCCGCAGCAGCTGACCGAGTCGGAGACCGAGTATGTGGTCAACTGCGTGAAGCACATCTTTGCCGAGCACGTCGTGTTCCAGTTCAACTGCACCAACACGCTCGACGCCCAGGTGCTGGAGAACGTCGTCGTCAAGATGGACGCCTCGAGCGCGCCCGGCTTCAGGGTCGAGTGGGAGCTCGAGGCCAGCAGCCTCGTCTACGGCGTGCCCGGCGCCGCCTACGTGTGCGCCAGCCACGACCCCGAGGCCTACCCGACGGGCTCCTTTGGCAACGTGCTCAAGTTCCAGGTCAAGGACGTCGACCCGGCCACGGGCGAGGCCGACGAGACCGGCTACGAGGACCAGTACCCGCTCGACAACCTCGACGTCACCGTCGCCGACTACATGAAGAAGACCTACTGCACCTCGTTCAAGGACGAGTGGGCCGCGCTGGGCGAGGACAACGAGCTCGTCGAGATCTTTGCCCTCTCCACCATGAAGTCACTCAAGGACGCCGTCAACGAGATCATCGACTTCCTCGGCATGCAGGCCTGCGACAAGACCGAGGTCGTCCCGCCCAAGCGCACCAAGCACATCCTCCTCCTCAGCGGCTCCTTCGTCGACGGCAACGCGCCCGCCCTCGTCCGCATCCGCATGAAGATGGACGACTCGGCCCCCGGCGTCTCCATGGAGCTCACCGTCCGCTCCACCAGCCCGCTCGCCTCCCGCCTCCTCTCCTCCGCCTTCTAAACATGTTCCTCCTCCTTCTCTTCTTTCTCTTCTTGTTCTCACCGCCCCTTTCCTCTTTGCTTCACCTGTCCATTGCTGCTTCCTAGCACCCAACCACAACAACAAACAAGGCCTGCTTGAAGAAGAACGAGAAATGGCGCGAGAATCGGACAGGGAAAATATAGTTTCTTTTAAAAAGAAAAGAAAAAGGCAAACGAGGAGGGCCACGAAGAGGAGTGAGCGAGATGGCGATGGAGGGTTCACGGCGGCTGAAGGAGGCTCTGTTCGGGCGAGCACCAGGGTCTACGACGATAGCTACTTCCGCAGTGGATGGTACAAGTGGGATCACATCGTCTTCTACTTCTTCTGTAAAGCCCTCGATCTCGCTGGCGCGGGGGGCGCGGGTGCGGTACGGCTGCGGGGGCTGTGGGGCGTGGAGCGGGCTGGCGGGGGCCACCACCACCGGTGGTGGGGCTGCGGGGGTCTCCGACGAGGGGGCGGGCTACTGGTGCGGCGACTGCGGGGCCGTGCGCTGCGGTGCGCGCTGCGTGACGGCCGAGGTCGAGGCCCAGTACTGCGGGCAGTGCCTCGACAACGTCACTTCCTACGACGCCGCCCTCTTCCGCCATCGCTGCAAGAAGTGCTTCCGCTGCCCGGCCTGCCTCGCCCCGCTCTCCTTCGCCCAGCAGCTCGCCCGCGTAGCGGACCAGCCCACCACCACCGCCTCTGCCGCTACGCCGACCACGGGCGCTACCGCCCCACAGAGGGTGGTCTACCTCCACTGCTCCTTCTGTCGTTGGAACTCGCTCGCCCTGCCCTCGCCCCTCCACGCCGATTCCCCCACTGCCCTCGTCAGTACGACCCTCCCTCTCTTTATATTCTATTTTTCTTTTATTTATTTCTTTTATTTATTTCTTTTGTTTATTATTTGTTGTCTGGCGTAGTGCTTGCTATTTTATTTTTATTATTAAAAAACTGGCGCTGACGTGTCGTGTAGCGTCGTTCATCAAGCGCGAGCGAGGGGACGAGAGCCAGAAGCGCGTGGCGGAGCAAGTAGAGGCCTTCCACCGCGAACACAGGGAGGCGCGCCTACGTGCCCGTGCCTCCAAACGCTCCACCCACCACCTCCACCACCAGCCCGCGCCCCCACCCCCCTCCTTTGTACGTTTCTCTCTCTCCCAGCTACTACCCCCCGTGTAGCGCCCAGGGGCTCACATTGCAGCGTTCGTTTCGGGGGTCCAGGAGGGCGGACAGAAGGCGCCGCTGGGGCCGATCACCGTCGAGCAGGTCGAGCAGGCGCGCCTGGCCCAGGACGCCAAGCTCTCGCTGGCCGCCGTGAAGCGGGAGTCTCCCCTCCAACTCGCTCCCGACGACACCCTCCCCTCCTATCCCCTCCAAGTCTCCCAGAGTACGTGCAACACACATACCGCACACACGCACACACGCACGCACGCCCGTTTCTATATGTCGAGCTCTCTTACAGTGTGCGTGTGCGTGTCAGCGGCCACGCTGGACCAGCGATTGCTCGATCCCAACCCGGACTGTCGGCTCGTTTCGGAGCTGTCGGCGCAGCGGTGGCTGCTGGGCACGCGCGTCTCCAAGCGGTGTCGACCCTGCGGAAAGCTCCTCATCAAGCCCGACCTCATCGGCGCCAAGACCGACTTCAAGCGGCAGCACGCCGCCCTCTTCTACCTCCCGCTCATCTCCCTCGGTTCGTAGTCGTCTTCTCCCCCCCCCCCACAAACAGCTTCTTGGTCGCCCCGGCTCATCATTTCAATCGGCTTCTTCGCTTTCGCTTTCGTCGTCTTCGTTCTTTGTTCAGAGGAGGTACTGCAGGACGAGGCCTCCGGTTGGTGGGCGTTCCGGGTGGTGTTGGCCAACCCGCCGCAGCGTTCCTCCCACCTACCACTCATCATCACCGCCTCCGTGGTACACTCATCATCATCATCATCTTCATCTTCTTCATCTTCATCTTGGGCGTAGCGATTAGCCTCTGACGCGCTGTTTACAGGAGGGCGCCGGTGAGGTGCAGCCCGCACAACCCGTGGAGACGTTCCTGGGCGTCGCCGACGAGTACGACAAGGTGCCCTTCGCTCTCGTTGATCGCCAGCGGCCTTTGATGTCTTTTGGTTGCTTGGGCGGCTCCTGATGTCGTCCCGTTTGTTGTTGTCGTTGTTGTGTGTCGTGTGTGTGTGTAGTTTTGGGAGACGGACGTGTACGGTGAGCTGTCCGAGCGAGACCGAAAGCAGAACGAGGGCGTCGTGCTGCACCGCCACCTCAACAAGCTCGCCCTCCGATACCGCGTCGGCCCGCTCGCCTCCTCTCACGTCAAGGTAACCTACACGCCCCCGCTCCCGATCATGTTGCTGACCATCATCGTCATCCCCCACCACCATGACCACGCCGATATAGCTCCAATTCAAGATCACGATGGGCCGCACGCCAGCCACCAGCGAGGAGGCCACCATCGCCGCCCTGATCGAGCTCGAGCTGCCCCACGACCAACCTTCGCCGCCATCATCATCGTCGCCTTCCGCTTCATCGCAGTAGCAGCCCCCCCCCCGTCATGAACCCTACCCCCCTAAAGCCAAGATCAAGCAGCCAAGATGGTGTTTCCGTTGACCACATCATACATACGGCTGTCGGTCTTTGCCAAAAGACGCGGTGGGTTGAAGGAGACGATGGTGAGGAGGAGAAGGATCAGGAGGAGGCGGCGGCGTCGCTCCCGTTGCCGGGCTGGGTGAACCTGGAGAGGGCGTCGACCCACGAGGCCAGCTCCTGCTGATCGGTGGTGGCGATGTAGAACACGCGACGAGGCACCTCGAGCTTGAGGGTCGGCCGCTTCATCGACTCGAGCGCCATCACGGTGCCGTTGCGCAGTCGCACGTCGTTGAGCGCCGCGCGCGCCGACGGACTGCTGTAGTACGACAACGTACCGCTCGAGTACAGCACGAACCACTACGCGCGCAGAGAAGGTGGTGGTCAGCACTTGGCCTTGCGAGTAGAGGCGTGACGATGGGTGGCGAGAGTGGGGGGGGGAAGGGTGTAGAGCATCATACCCGTCGCTTCCAGGACTTCCGGTTGTGGCCCTCCTTGCTGAGGTAGCCCTGCTTGACGGTGGCGGCCTCCTGTGTGCTCTCCGCCTCGATGTCTTCCTCTTGTCGCTCGTGTTTCTACAACACACACACACACACAACAAACACAACGCAACGAGACACATACAAAGGGGGCGTGAGTAGGGAGTGGGGAGTGAGCTTGGGGGGAGAGGTGCGTACGGTGGGGCTCTCCGCGATGGCCACGGACCCCGTGAGTTTGCCCACCCGCAGCCCGCTCGCGAAGAGTTTGATGCGGAACGGCCGCGGTTCGGTGCCCTTCACGTCCAGCGATATCACCCCTTGCGCTGTTGTTTGTTTGCACACAACACGCCACCGCCCACTTGTCAGCTGCGCGCTCACAGACCAAGGGAAGAAAGAACGAAGAAACACACCCAAACGACTGGCCGAGTCCTTGGCGGCGCTGTCGTGCACCAGGATCCACATGTGTTGGTTGGCCTGCGCGCACCAAACCACAATGCACGATGCCACCGCCGCACACGAACACGAACACGAACAACGAGACGAGGCGCGTGAGTGATCGGCCGTTGTTCGCTCACCCGTGCACTGAGAGGGCTGGGCCGGGGCGTACCAGCCATGCTCGGCTCGGGCTGATGGTGTGCAGCTGGTGATAACTCCACGTCGCCGTTGTTGTCTGCAAACACGATACGACACACCACACACACACACACACATACACGGCACACACGACACACACACGCCACACGCACACGCCACACACGCCACATACACGGCACACACGACACACGCACGACACACACACACACGACACGTCACGCACGCCACACACCAACACGACATCACCGTGAGGGCGAGGGTTATGTGGGAAATTGGTTGGTTGGGGGGGCAGGAGGGGTGGCGTACGCGTGGTACGGTGATGGTGGGGGATTGGGAAGCGAGGAAGGGAGCGTGGAAGGAGAGGTAGGGGCTGGGGGACTTGACGAGGACCGTGGCGGCGAAGCCCGGCGAGAAGGGCGGCGGCGGCACCAGCGTGAGCGTCACGTCCGTGAGCATCACATCCAGCCCCATCCCGAACCCCTGCTCCAGATTACGAGTCACCGCCATCTCCTGCACCATCTGCGCACACGCACACATCGATCAAACCACCGCACACGCGCACACGCACACGCACACACGACCAACGAGACGAGGTGCGCGAGGACAAGGGGGCGTACATGCATGTCGGGATAGAGGAGGGGGACGGAGTAGACTCCGAAGACGGGCGAATGGTCGGAGGTGGTGAGCTGGTCGCACGAGGCGTACGCGTGGCACTCGACGTTGAAGTTGGGCGGGGTCTTGCACAGGATGCGGTCGCAGTACGACGGCGTTCGCATCTTCTCCTCCGAATAGGTCCGATCCCCCCGATTATACCTACGTGCGTGTCGTGGTGCGTGTCGTGTCGTGTCATTGGTCGGGTTACGCGTGTGTCGTGTCGTGTCGTGTCGTGCGCAGGTACCGATAGGAGGGAGCGAAGCGGATGGGTGGTTCGGTGAAGCCGGCGAAGCAGCGTTTGTGTTTGCGCTCGATGAGGAGCTGGTCGCCCTCGCAGAGCTCGTCCCACCGCTCGGCGGCGATGAGCCGGAGCACCTCGGCCCGGCCCGTGTTGATGCGGTAGTTGAGGTCCCCGAAGAAGAAGAGCGCGTGGAAGTGGTTCGTCAGATCGAACGAGCTGTCCGTCAGCCGCAGATGGTTCACGATCGTCCGATAGTTCTCGTTCCGCGCATACACCCTCTCATCCCTTCCCAGACGACCGCAACACACCGCAACACACCGCACCGCACACACCGGCAGATGAGTGGCCGAGGGGGTAGAATGTGAGGAATGCTGGGGGGGAGGGTACCTGGCGGCGAGGTGGGAGCCGACGAAGCAGAGGGAGGTCTCGATGAACTTGAGGGCGATGCCGAGGCCGCCCTTGTTGCCGATCACGTTGCCGATGCCCGTGGGCACCGAGCCCGTCGTGACGCCCGAGATCCGGTGCCGGTGCTCGCGCCGCACCAGCACCATCAGCCGCATCATCATCAACGACTGCGTCGCCACCATCACGTAATCCTCGCCCAGTTGCGCCTGTACGGTGGCTCAGACACCACACTGTCACCAATAGCGCACACACGCGTTCCACCGCACACTCACGACCGCACACGCACGACCGCACACGCACACGCATAGGGTACCTGGACCAGTTTGAAGAGATCGGTTTCGGAGTTGACCTCCTGGGCGGAGATGGCGTAGAGGTCGTAGTTGGCCTCGGGCTGCAGCCACGGGCTCAGGCACTTTTGCGGTGGCGCGTTGCCCATGTTCCACGTGCCCACGAACACCTCCACCGAGTCTCCGCCGCCCCGGTCCCTGCGCACCGCCCACGCGGCTGGCGCGCCCCCAGACCCAGACCCACCGATTGGAGACGATGATGAGGGATCAGCCAGACGGAATGCGAGGAATAATACGTAAAAAAAGAAAAAGAAAGAGAAGTGAAGGTGCGGTACCCTCGTAAAAGCGTTCGAGCTGTTCGCGGGAGGGCAGGAGGAGGCGCTCGAACTTCTCCCGTCCGCTCCACAGCAGTTTGAGCTTCTTCTCGTTCACGTGCGACCGCAAGACCTGCAACCACACACGCACGCACACACAACGTGTCAGATCGCACTCGCACGTGCGAGTGTGGTCCATACCTGGAGGAGGGTGTGGTGGGGCCGTTGGAAGGTGGGCTTGCGGCCGTCGGGGTAGCGGTAGCGTAGGGTGCGGCCGGGGAAGTCCACCTCGATCACGAGCGGCTTCTTGCGGGTGCCCCGGCCCACCACCTTCTCCACCACAAACGGCAGACACACGTCGCAGTTCTTTCCACCAAAGCCATGTCCGACGTCAGGCGCCACCTTAAGTGAAAGTGGGTGGTGTGGGGTGGATCGTACCCTGCGGGTGAGAATGACGTCGGTGGGAGCGGCGACAGACTTGACCTCGAAGGGCGGCTGGGAGGCGGCGAGTTGCCCCCGCGGCGAGCGGGGCTCGAGGAGGCGGGGCGAATGGTGGTCCACCTCATCATCGATGGTGGCCCACCGGCCGCCGCTTCTGTGGCGCGTGCGGCTGATCGACATGTAGGGGGGCAGTTTCAGAAAGCTGCGGGCGTCGCCTATGGTCTGGAAGCCCATGCTGGACCCGCCGCCGCCCTCTGCAGAAGAAGTCGTTTGTTGTGACTGGGCGGACGAGGGCTGCCACATCGGATGAAGATTACGGTGATGACTGTCTACTCTTTTCTCTTTTGATGATGATAGTTACCACGGCGATGTTGATGTTGTTGGTGTGTCCCGGTCTATTTGGTTTGGAGTGTGGTGACGACCACCCACCCAAGCCTGGCCCAGTTTGGGAGAGGGGCGTTTTCCGCTACTTGTTAGGTAACCGTGAACTGAAAGGAAAGGGAAAAAAGAGAAAAAGATGGGGAATGGGAAAACGTGCGGGAAAAAGACAGCCACACGCGACCGTGGTGCCCGTCCTGGACGACGACCTGGCACGCAGAGCTGTGAACATATGTTCATTCCTGGACTACATGAGCTGATGACAAGCATGATGGTCAACGTTGGAGGAGAGGAAGTGGGCGCACGCTCGCCACACTCACGTTGATGTGAGTGACCCATGAGAGCTGGTGCCTAGGTGATCGTGTAGAGGCGCGGATCGTCCTGGAGCTTGTAGAGGTTTGGCCCCACCTTGGCGAGCAGGTCACTCACGTCGGGGCAGATGATGGTCGCCACTGCGAGCCGCTGCTCTGCACCCCGCACGTAGTGCAGCTTCCGTTTCCGCGGGTCATTCTCAAACCACCGCACCTGACACACGACACATGACACACGACACACACACACAACAATCCAACACATCTTTAGTCCCTGAGGCAGCAGGAAAAGAGCCCGAGGTGAGTACCTGCACAGTCCGTTGCCCCTTCCTCTTGTCGTGAACCACCTCGGCGAGCCAAAACCGATCCCCACTCGCTGGCTGGACATATGCCCAATTTATGACGATGCCGCCATGAGGTGTGAGACAACAACAAGGACGTGGTGTGTGTCGTGTGTCACGTGTCGTGTGTCGTGTGTCGTGTGTCGTGTGTCGTGTGTCGTGTGTCGTGTGTGGTTACCTCAGGCAGACAACTGATGATGGTGCCCTCGGTGAGTGTCCATTGGCGCGGGTCGTCCTCGACATGGGCCGACGGGGCGGGCACCGCGCCCTTGCTGCGGCACGCCTCGCACTGCCAGCTCTTCAGCTGCGCCGCCTTGGCCTGCACCATTTGTTGGAATGATGAGCAGGTGAGCTATAGTAGTGGTGGTAGAAGTACCTTGCTTAGACCGACGCATCCGGCGTGAGACCAGGAGGTGCACGAGTCGCATTGGATCATGAGACCCTCGGCCTTGGTCTTCCCACACTTGCAGGCCTGCACCAGCCTCCCCCCCCCAAAGAAGGCGGCGCAAGTTAGTGCAACTTGGCCCCACCGGGGTGGGGGCGGAATGAGAGGGAGACGGAGGAGGCTCAGGAGCAGGAGGAGGGGTGGTAGATACGCACCGCGCCTTTGGTCGGGGTGGAGCTGCCAGCATTGTTGCCATTGGTGGCCGTACCGCTCGCGGTCTCCTTCTCTTCCTCCTTTCCGTTCTTCTTCTGCTTATCCGCCCCGTTTGTCTCATTCTCTTCCTCGTCCTCCTCCTCTTTTTCCTCTTCTTCCTCGTCCTTCGCCTTTTCTTCATTCTTCTCTTCCTTCTCCTTCTCCTTTTCTTCTTCTTCTTCTTCCTCCTCCTCCTCGTCTTCTTCCAGTTCCTCCTCCTCCTCGTCTTCCTCCTTCTCCTCTTCGTCTTCATCCTGGGAATCGGGCACTTTGGCGATGGCCGGCGCTGACTTGGCGGAATCGGCTGTGGGGTCCTTGCGCGGTCGCTTCGCGACGGGCGGGGCAGTGTCCGCCGACCCCGACCCGGCGGCCTGCTCGCGCGTCGTTGCCGGCGCCGCCGCTGATGCCGTTGTCCGCTGGTCGGCCTCTCCTCTCGGTCTGGTGTTGTACCCTGTTGTTGATTTTTTTTAATGTTGGTTTTACGTAAACAGCGGCAGTGTGCATACAGCATATGGCGAGGGCGATCAGAGTTCGCTCTCCTCGATCAGCACGAGCGATCAGAGTCTCAATAATGGCGTACCGGACTTGTAGAAGCGATAGATGCAGACGCATTCGCTGAGCTGCTTCGTGGCGCCGGTGCGCGTGCGTCCGCCTCGCTCGTCGAACGTGATCAAATCGCCGTCGCTGAAGAGGGAGATGACAAGCACGTGTGAGGCCCATCACGAGAAGAAGACACAAGAGGCAACAACAAGAATGAGCCCATGGTACTACCTTAGGACCGCGCCTATACGATCCCCAGCAGAATGAGAACGCGGATAGTAGTACAAGCACAAGCACAAAGAAGCCCACACCATGACGTCGTCGTCATCAGCGCATGGTCAAGAAGGGCTACAACCAGCAATCAATTGGGGAGGGTGGAGGGTGGCGAGCGCGTACGGCCGACTTTCTTTCCGTTGACGAAGATGCCGTTGACCGACTTGAGGTCCTCCAGCACCCACGCGTCGGCATCGGCGTGGTAGGTGAGCATGGCGTGCCGCCGCGACACCAGCAGCGGGCGTCTCGGCGAGTCCAGCCATCTGTCACGCCATCATGAGCGTATTAGTCGTCGTTAGCAGCAAACTGTTTCGCGTTGGCGTCCCAAGCGAGTACACGAAGAGAGAAGGGGGAGATGACGAGGGGGGGACGCACAGATCAACCGAAGGGCGCAGACGCCCGATTAATATAGTGGGGGAAGCAGGAGGGGCGGACAGGCGGAGCGGGACGCAGGCAGGTACGCCTGGCTCTCCCACCATGTCGGATCCGCTCACATTTTCCAACCACGCCCCCGTCCATTCATCATCTCTCGAATCCACAGTCTGGGCCGCGGCCTCCTTTTCGCCCTCTCGCGCTTCACTCGCCCCGACCGTAGAGGAACTCTTCCTTTTCATCTTCTTCTCCCTCTACGCGCTCAACGATTCTATCGCGAAAGATGATAAGAAAATGAAACAATAACAAGAACTTTATGGATTGCCTCCACCACAACACTAAAAGGTCTCCAGGGAGCTGGTCGACCTGTCGATCTCGATGACCTCATCCATCTCCCTGTCCCTCTCCTTGCCCTTCTCCTGCAGGTGCTGCTTGTCTTCGAGAAGCGCCGACAACCTCCTGGCATCGATGCGGTCCCTCACAGCCTGCGGCATGACATGACGAAATGTAGTGGTGCAGCAGGGTCAGCCACCATGCTCTGCGTATTCGCAGCTGAGGAAGCCGGGTGTGCACCTTGACCAGGTTCATGGTGGAGGTGAGAAGAAGCAGGCCGCTGGTGGCCAGGAACACCTTGCGTTCATCGGCGATGGGCAGATTGAGCAGACCCCAGGCAGTCAGCGAGATCGAGGCGCCAAACGCCAGCCACGAATGCAGCACCCACCCGGCGCTGCCTCCAATGCTGGACACGATCGTCTCGCCCACCTCCGGCCCACCCTCTGCACATCACAGCAAAGCGCCGCGGTGAGCTGACCCCTCCACGGCAACAGTGGAGAAGCAAGTGGTGGCATACGGGTCTTGATGATGCCGGCGTCGACGAGGTGCTTCACGCTGTTGGCCTCCTGCAAGTCCCGCATGGTCTTGGCCAGGGTGAAGGCGCTGGCGGTCATGAAGGTGAAGCCCATCCCCAGGAACGCCTTCCTTTCATCTGCGAGAGCTCCCACCTCAGCCAGTGAGGTTGGGAAGTAGAGGCAGAAGAAGAGGAGAGGAAATAGTACGGTCGAGGTGCATGTTGATAAGTCCCCAGCTCGTTGCTGCCACGCCAGCAGCGAAAGAGGCCCACACGCCCAAGTAGTGTGTAGTGGAGCCCCTATACCTCCAAGAGAGGGGACATTGAAGTCAAGGCACACATCAATGCTCGAGGTAAGTAGAACGAAAGGTAATGCACAACTCCTACTTCCATGATGAGGTACCGTAGACAGCTGAGCACGAGGGGGCTCATCATGCCCCACCTCTTGGCCGACTCCTCCCAGCCGGCCATGTGGGCCGTCTCCTTGCCGAGCGTGTAGAGGTTGGTGGAACGTTCTACGCTTGCCATGATCGCTGGATGTTCGTCTTTTTGAGTGTAAGATGTGCGCTTGTGAGGTTGTTGGATCGATGTGACCCGCCCACGGCCCCACGCCTGCGGCAGACCGATCGTGGGTGTGATGGAAGGTCGGGATGCGTACGGCTTTCTGCTTGAACCAAGCCGGAATTCCCGCTTTTCACACGAGAATGAACAGAATTCCTGCGTGCCAGACATAGCCTGCATTCCGATCATGCCTGTGACTAAACACGGACAACACCGGCGCCTCTGCCGGCTCCCTTGCTGTTTAGCGAGAGAGAGGAGTCAGCAGGAGCAACATGGAGAACCCCTACACGCAGCAACCGCCCTTCGACAACGGGTCGTCGACCGGCTACCCAGCACAGCAGTCGCAGTACGCCCCCGAATCTCACAACCTGCCGCCCGTGCCGCAGCAGCAGCACTACACGGACCCTGGGGCGGAGGCCCATGGGCCGGGCTGCGGCGGGTGTGGGCGTTGCGCGGGGTGCGGGACATGGCTGGCGACGAGCGGGGCGGGCCAGCTGCTGGCCGACCTCACCGGCCACCTCTGCCGTTCGCGCCCCCTACGCCCGCTCCCCTCCGCGCTCTCCTTCCTTTCGGTGCGGGCCGACGCTGCCAACGCCGCCACCGCCGCCCTACGTCGCCACCCGTCCTTCTCCCTCCCCGCCTCCTCCTCCTTATCCCTCCCACGCGCCTCGCTACTCGCCGTGCGCCCCCCGCCCTCCTTTTGTTTTATTATTATTATTGTTATTTGTTTGTATTTATTTATTATTTATTTGAAAAACTGATGGTGATGTTATCGCGGTGGTTGCTGGATGGACAGGAGGAAGACGGACAAGAGCGCCCGAGCAAGGTCCCGAAGCAGCACCACGACTACCACCAGCAGCACGCAGGCCTTCCAGCGCCGACTGGCAGCGCGCCGGAGGTGCAGGCCAACCGCGTCATCTTCGTTGGTGCCACACATGCTCCCGCTTTGTTCTCATTTCCGTTGTTCCGCTGCTTGGCCAGCGACGCAGCCAACCGATCGGTCGATTGCTCACCGCCGCGTTGTCTCGACGCGACACCACGACACAACACAACACAGAGCCGATGGAGGGAGAGGGCGGCGATGGCGCGTCGGCTGGTCTGGAGAGTGCACCGGACGCGGCGGAGAACTTGCACTTCGAGGGGTTCGAGACCGTCAACTTTGACACCAACGCCTTCGCCACCCCGGAGCCCGTGCCACTTCCCCACTCCTCCTCCTCCTCCTCTTCATCATCTTCGTCTTCGTCCTCCTCTGCCTCGGCCGCTTTCAAGCGCCGCCCATCGATCGCCCTCCCCTCGCCTATCCCCCTCACCTGTACGCCCCCTTCGCTTTCGCTCTCTTTCTTCGCTCCTTCGCTGACCGGGGGGGATCGTGTGCGCACAGCGGAGGAGCAGGCTGGGCGGCGGCGACGCGCCATTTTCGGTGAATCGGTGGAGCCGGCGGGCCTGGAGGCCTCCATCGCATCCCTCCCGCGGCCCCACCCTAAGAGGTGCCATCCCCCCCGACTTTGCGGTGCCATTTCCTTTTATTTATTTCGAAGCTCACGCACCGGTGAGCGCTGTAATGTGTTGGGGGGGACTGGGGTGCCCACAGTGCGGAGACGCAGCAGGCCCTCGAGCAGGCGCTCAAGACCAACGTCATGTTCTCCCACCTCGAGCGGTACCGCCACCCGCGGCCTTCTCTTATCGACGATTCACCACCAGCGACCTACTCCCAGAGTGCAACGACTGACGCGCTTGCGAACAGGGACGACCGAGCGGAGCTGTTCGACGCCATGTTCGAGGTGCGCTATGGCCCCGGCGACACCATCATCAACCAAGGTGTCCAACCACACCATGTGTGTTTTGTGTGTGGTGGTGTGTGTGGTGTGTGCGGTGTGTGCGGTGTGTGGTGTTGATAGGCTCACCGCGTGTCCGCGGCGCACGTGATAGGTGATGAGGGAGACAACTTCTATGTGGTGGAGTCCGGCACGTGCGAAGTGTGGAAGTCCATCGACGGGAACGAGCCCGAGCTCGTCCTCACCATCGCCGAGGGCGGCAGCTTCGGCGAGCTCGCCCTCATCTACGGCACACAGCGCGCCGCCAGCGTCAAGGTCTGCCCTCCCCTCCCCCCGCCCGTCTCTCCGCTTCTTTCTTCTTTCTTCGTTCTTATTCGACTCACCACCGGCCATACCAGGCGAGGACGGCGGTGGTGCTGTGGGCCATCCACCGCTCGACCTACCGGCGGGTGCTGATGGGAGCCACCCTGCGGAAACGCTCCCTCTACGAGTCCTTCCTCAAGAACGTGCCCATCCTCGGTATCCCCCTCCCCCCAATTCTTTTCGTTCTTCTTCGCTTTCTTTCTTCTTCGCTTTCTCTCGGCGGCCAAAGAGCGAAGGAGGGTAGGTGCGACGTTGGTGTGTCGGACTCACCTGAGGTGTCCCGGGGGGGGGGCGGTGTGCAGCCCCGCTGGAGCGCTACGAGCGATTGATGGTGGCCGACGCCCTCGAGCCGGAAATATTCGATGACGGCGCGTCTATCATCACCCAGGGCGAGGTGGGCGACGCCTTCTACATCATCGTCGAGGTACGTACCTCGCCAGCGAGCTGGTTGCGTGCGTGCGTGCGTGGCTAACACGACGTCGCGTCCACATCACAGGGCCAAGTGCGGGTCACGCAGGGCGAGGAGGAGGTGGCCCGGCTCGGGGCCTCAGCCTATTTTGGTACCCCCTCTGTCCACGTCCCCCCCCCACGTTGGCTTCCGCCATTGTTGTAAAGGACCCTTCAATTCGAATGACGCCGACAATGGGCCGCCGCGTGCAGGGGAGATCGCGCTCCTCACCAACCAGCCGCGCCGCGCCACCGTACGTTGCACTCACTCACCCGCCTCTACGCGTCGTGGCCCTGACCTCATGTGGACGAATGCGTGGGGGGGGGTCGTGGTCGTGGTCGCCACACAGGTGGCGGCGGTGGGTGCGACTAAGTGTGCGAAGATCTCGCGCAAGAAGTTCTTCCGGGTGATGGGTCCGTGCCAGGACGTCCTCAAGCACAACATGCTCCGCCTCTACCCTCAGTACGCCGGCCAGCTCTGAGTCCTGCCCACCACCACCGTCGTCGTGGTCGTCGTCGTGTGCCCCTCTCTCCGCCTTGCCAATGTATGTTTTAGTACGCCCGCGCTCCCTCTCTCTCTCTCTCCTCTCTCTCGCGGTTGTATGTACAGCGGGTGCTGGGCGTGCCTCACGGGCACAAGTTGGCCACGGCGTCGGTGGTGGAGAAGACCCCCACGGGCAGGCCCTGCTCGTCGGTCACGTACACCTGTAGGCGCCCACGCCCACACACGACGCGCGTGTGGCCTCTGTCAGAGATGTGGGGAGAGCGAGGAGGCGGGAGGTGGTGCGAGGAGGGTAGTGCCCTGTGCACGCGGTGGCTGTGGAGAAGGTGCAGGGCCTCCGTGAGGGTGGCGCTGGGCCTGCACGTCACCGGGTCCTTGGGCAGCTCCTGCGTAGCGCTGAGGAAGGCGCCCACGTTGAGGCGCAGCAGCTCGGCCGCGTTCTCGGGTGTGAGGCACTGCGACACGACACGACACGCAGGTGAGGTGGGTGATCGAAGCGGGACGGGAGGCCGGGGAGGGAGTACGCGCAGGTCGGCGAGGGAGAGGTTGGCCACGACGCGCCCGCGGTCGTCGACCACGGCGACGCCGCTCTTGTCCTCACCAACGAAGCGCCGCAGGGCGTCGGGCATGGGCTCTGCGTGGACCAGACATTTCAGCTACAGTTGTGGCAGCTGGCTGAGGCGCCTCACGTACCGTCGCGCTTGACGGTCACCACGCGGGAGCCACACTCAAGCTGACTCACGGGCTTCGCCATCAACTGCAACGGATCCCCCAATCACGAGATGGCGATGAGGCGACATGAACGTTGCAGAACAAGCAAGCACAGAAGGATGTACGTCGGCGGGGAGGTGCTTGATATGGCGTAGCGCCCACGACACCACGCTCGATTGCCTAAAAGAGGAGCAAAGAGTTTGACTTGGCAACACCGAGTAGGGGAAGGGGAGGCGAGTGGAGGAAGACGAGAGAAAGAGAATGTACGAGAGGAGGGCGAGGGGGGCATCGGTGGCCTGGTCGAGCACGAGGAGGCGTCGAGCGCGAGACTGCTTGAGCGCACGTACGCCTTCCACGAATGGGGCGTCGTTGTAGATGAAGGGCAGGCCTGCTGCTCCTCCCTCCTTTGCGCCTGAACGCAGAATGAAATGGTGAGCCATCTTTCTTCTTCGCAGGAAGCATCGAGTAGAGGGCGGAGGGCGGTACTGCCGGCGATGAGGCGCACGGGGGTGTTGAACACCTCGGGACGGCCGGCGCTCTCCACGATGGCGAGGGCCAGGTCCATGAGGTCCACCATCCTCGCTGAGCGGAGAGAGCGGGCCGAGTGGTCCTCCAGGACGGGCGCCCCCGAGATCTTTAAGCCTGTGCATGTAGAACGAGCGTGTAGGAGAACAAAAAACAGTCGCTCTTGTACCTACACGCTGCCTGACCACTTTGGGACTCAAGGAGGAGCAAGTAGTGGAAGAAGAGGAGGCGCTTATAGTACCTTGCAGCTTGCGTAGGGCGATAGCGAGAGTGTCGTCGGGGCGTAGGGACATGAGCACGAACTCGGCGTCGCGTTGGGAAGGCAGCACCTCACGCACGGCATCACCCACGGTTACTTGGTCCATCGCTGCTCGGTTGCTTGTTGCTGTCGGTTGTTGGGTTGTTGTTTGTTTGTTGGCTTTGCGGCCCTGGTCGTGGGTGCTGGCAAAATAAAGAGTGGTTGCTTTCTCGCAGAGTGTTTGCGACCAATTGGCAGAAGTTCACGCGAAAAACAGCACCATCTTGTGAAAGACTGAGCCTACGAGCCGAGTTGACGTGAAACCACAACAATTTACAACACCATTCTTTCCTTCAGTGAAACAGAATGTCCCTGCTGTGGCTTTGCCAATGCGTGTCGCAGAGTGAATAAAAAGATGGATGAGACCACCACACCTCCAGAGTTGCTCCTGACGAGCTTGGATGCCAACGTGCAGGCCTGCGTGCTGCGCTACCTCGCGCCGGCCGACCTCGCCAAAGTACGCCCCCCCCCAACTCAACTAAACTCGTCACACACACCACACTCACACCACACCTCCACGCTGTCACCTCGGAACTAATTTGTGCGGTGGTGGTTTGGTGGGGGGACAGGTGGCGAGGACGTGCCGGGGGCTGGCGCGCGAGGCGGCGAGCGACGTCGTGTGGTGCACCCACTTCCTCCGCCGCTTCGGGCTCGATTTTTGGGGCGAAGCCGCCGGTCGCCACCCCTACCACGTACGTTCCTTCACTGTGTGTGTTGTGTGTGTGTTGTGCGGCGTGTGCGGCAGTTAAAGTTGTCTACAATGGTCGGTTGTGCCCAACAAGTCGGTGCCGGAGGAGACGAACGAGTGGCGGGAGCTGAGCGCCGACGACGTCTTCACGGCCTTCTCTGCGCGCCTCGCCTCGGCCCCTCCGAGCGCCCACGCCACAGCAGCTGGCCGCGACCAGGGCGATGACGACGACCACAAGGAGGAGGAGGAGAAGCACCACGACATGGCCCGCGCATTGTGCGAGTTCGCCCAGCGGCATGGCACGCACCAGGGCTACGGCGGATGGAAGCACGCCTACCTACGGTTCGACGCCACACGATACACGACGCACGACACACACGACACACGCACCAGATCTTTATCGGTGGTGTTGCAGGATGCACAAGATGGTAGAGGTGTTGACGAAGCGGACGGATGAGGGGCTGCTAGTTGCCGGCCTGCCCGCATTCGACGCCCTCTCCGCCATCGCCAGCTCGATCCGAGACGAGAAGCTGGTGGTGTCCGAGCTGGGCACCAGCGTGGAAGAGGACCTGGTCAGCCCCTATGGTATGCCATGTGTACACGCCATGAACGTGTGCGTCGTGCGTTGAGTTTGTCGTGTGTGTCGTGTGCCGTTGAGACAAGCTGTGTGCTGCGTGCGTGTGCGATCAGGGGAGTGTCGGGTGATACGCATTGCCGGGAATCGCTTCATCTGGGCGAATGGTCAAACCGCCACCGTCCCGCACGACACCACCATCTGCGTCATCCGCAAGCCCAGGTGCGACCGTGCATATGTCGTTTATATATTATACATATATAGTCTACATATATAGTTCTATACATTAGATACAAATATATTGATGTTTAGTTGTGTCACCAGGAACTGGTTCAAGGGTCCCCGTGAGCTATTCCGTGGCTTTGGCTTGGCCCAGGGTTCGATCAAACTGGTCTACGTCGTGGACGGATCAAAGGTGGAGCGCAGCGACGCCTACCAGGATCGCGTACGCACGAGCGAGTCTCTCACATCCCCACGGAAGCATGCTCACAGGACACGCACGACACCGACGCGAAAACCACACACACACACACACACACGACACACACACGGAAAACACACACGCCAGGCGTATCGCGAGCTGCATGGCGTGCTGGGGGAAGGCAAAGGCCGATTCTTCCCCACCATGCCCATCCTGATGTGCCTCCTCAACACCGAACTGGCCAACGAGCTCCCCATCATGGAGCGCCTACGGGTGCGTGTCGTGTGTGCGTGCGCGTGCGTCGTGTGCAGCACTGACCACACACACACACACACACACACACACACACACACACCACAGATTCCTCGCTATGTGGAGCCGCACCACCACTGCCCGTTCTACGATGGAGCCGTCTTTGTCGGGGTGGTCTCATTCGCCCTGCCGGACAAGCACGTCGACCGGCCGACCCAGGCGGCGCTTTTTGGCAGCGACGACGAGGAGGAGGACGCCGTCGACTGGGAGGCCGAGGCCGACCGGCAGAGCAAGGTGGCCAACGGCCTCGCCTGGCTGCTCGTCACGAGTACCCGCATCGCCCGCGACCCTCCGCTCCTCCTGTGTGCCCTCCGCGGTGACACAAACCCCCGCACCTTT
>NW_004457532.1:864021-865352 GCF_000313135.1 Acanthamoeba castellanii str. Neff
GCTCGGCCGCTTCCCGATTGGCCGTCTCCAGCCGTAGCCGCTCCCTCGCACACGCCAGCTGCAGCCCCGCCCCTCCCTTCCCTACTCGGCAGAATTTTTAATCATAATATTTAAAAGTATTAGTTAATTGTTGTTTTTATTAACACCGAGACCATTATTAAAGAAAAGAAAAAAAGAACTCTTCGTCAATTGGGGTGAGGCCGAACGTAACGCACCCAACGCCAGGGCCATCAGATCTCCAATACACGCAAACAGGATTAAAGATTGTAAAATAAAGAAACAAAGAGCTGAGAAAAAGAAATGAGAAAAGAAATGAGAAAGTGAGTACACGACAACTGGCGGGAGCGGCACTCCAGGTTGGCACGCAGAGTGCAGATCTTGTCAGCACCATCGGCTCGTTCCTTGCCCTCTTGGCCGGGCATGGTAGTCTGCTCGTCGTCCGTTGTTTCACCACTCTTGTTCCTCCTGCTGGACGTCAAGGCGTGGGGGATGGTCGCCATCATGACTGGCGTTCACTTGCGCAGCCCTCAATTTCCATCACATTTGTTCATTGGTGTCACACGACTTGAGTCTGATGTTGTTTTGACACATACAACACACATGATGATGAACAACACCAACAAGCTCAGCACCATTCAATGTTGCTTCACACATGACCCCAAGCTTCTGGATGCTCTCAAAAATAGGGGCTACACACGGCTTACTGCTGATCCAACGCCAGGCCATGTGGTCAAGGTTTCATGGCTCCCAAACGACCGCCTGTGAGGGTGCTCAAGAAGGTGATCACATCTGATTAGAAAAGTAAAGAACAGCTTTCCTTCTTTGTTTCCTGTGCATCTTCAACCCCCTATCATCGCCGCACAGCACGACTCAATGTTTGAGTTCGCGGTGCTGGTGGAGTGAGAAGTGTGTAAGAGAAATGATTGCACTACTAGGACTTTAATACGCGTACATGTCGCGGATGTATCTTGACCTGACCACACCACCCTGGTCTGACGTGGTGGCGTCTTCTTCACTGCTGCTTGGCGTAGACATCGCGAGCGACGTAGGCCTTGAGGCGCTCCCTCTCCGACACGGTGGTGAAGAGCTTCTTCACTGCCGGGAAGGAGCCCAGCAGCGACTCCTCGCTGGTGCCCTCGATCCTGCTGACGAGCAGGCGCACGACCGCCCACAGGCTCAGGTCAGCGTAGCTCAGCTTGGAGCCCACGAGGTAGCCGCTGTTGCCATTCTTCTCGAGCAGCTTCTCGAAGTTGGCCAGCTGGCCTGGCAGGGTCTCCTTGACCAGCTTCTCCTTGGCCTCGGCCAGCTGCTCGGCCGGCGTGAAGAAGAGG
>NW_004457532.1:865897-867368 GCF_000313135.1 Acanthamoeba castellanii str. Neff
CGAACCACCACCACCACACCGACTGGGGGGGGGGGGTGGGAGGAGTGACGTGAGCACGCACTTGTCGAACTTGTTGAACACAAACCGCTGCACGAGGGCCGTCTTGCCCACCCTGGCCGACCACTGTGGTCAGCATATATGCATGCAGGCGCCTATTGCGGGGTGTAGTGGTGGGGTGTACCCGCAGTCGCCCACAATGACCACCTTCACCGTAAACTTTACTGGTGCTGCCGCCATGCCTCCCTCTGTCTCTGACTCCTCTGTCTCTAGAGACTGTTTCTTTGGATCGAGGGCAAACGCGTTTGATGAAAGAGATGGAAGGGCTCTTGGACTCCGGAAGGCGTGGGGGGAGGCAAAAGGGAAAGCGAAGAAAGTGGCGACGACGTTTTTGCCGCCGAAATGAAAATAAAGAGAAAAAAAAGAGGAAAAGGAGACTCTTTTTACCAAGAGGAGGAGGAAGAAGAAGTCACCGCGACGTCCAACGATGAGGCCTTCATCGTCATGCTAGATGGCGAACGCCACCCGAGCGCCCCCAATTTCGCACTGGGCCGGATGATGTACTACAAGAATAAGCTCTTCTTCAACGACATCAAGGAGTCGCGCCTTCGGTGGGTGCTCGTGGCGCCACAGAACGCCGCCTCCATCATGCGCCTCGTCAAGGAGGCCTTTGTGCGCAAGTGGCCCCGAAGAACGGCGAAGGGATCTTCACTCAGGAGTTCATCCGCACGCTCCTCTCCGGGTACGCCCGCGCGCTTCCGCTCGGCAGCATCATAAGAACAACATCAAGATCATGATCAGCCACGATCCCGACACCGGCATGCGCGGATGGGTGCCCTTCACCGGTGCCGCAATGCAGCACCTGCGCAAGCAGCTCCGCGATGCCTTAGGCGAGGGCGCAAGATCTCGAGCAGCGTCACCCTCCCCATCATCATTCCGGCCTAATAAAGAAAGGGGGCTTAGGGTTTCTTCATTCGAGCCTCTTGGGCATGAACACCAGTACGCTCATGTTGTCGGTCGTGCACTTGTCCATCGCGCACGTCCGTCGCACGAGCTCCTTGGCGGTGGCCTGCACGTCGTGCCCGCATCGGCACGATGCGCGCCACCCGTCGGTGATCGAGCACATCCCACAGGCCGTTCGCGACCACCACGCGCATGTGGTGGCAGAGGCCAATGGGGAGACACCAGGAACGTTCCCAAGGAATGTTCCCCAGTGGACATACCAGAAATTCCAAGCAAGCGTTTTATTAGGGATTGGTTCTTGTTGTCGGGCGCCCCGACACTTTCCCCCACACAGCGGAGGATAGACACAAGCTCAGACCAACTGCACACGCATGAGCATGCAGGCCTGCTTCAAGTGGTTAGCTGTGGTGGTGATTGTGTGTGCGCTCTGTGCCGCCGCCTCGAATGGAGCCGAACTTTTTTTAGCTCGGTACCAAGACAGCGGATGTTCAGTCCTCGTGGAGGACTACCA
>NW_004457532.1:867419-871123 GCF_000313135.1 Acanthamoeba castellanii str. Neff
GGAGCCGTCTTTGTCGGGTGGTCTCATTCGCCCTGCCGGACAAGCACGTCGACCGGCCGACCCAGGCGGCGCTTTTTGGCAGCGACGACGACGAGGAGGACGCCGTCGACTGGGAGGCCGAGGCCGACCGGCAGAGCAAGGTGGTCAACGGCCTCGCCTGGCTGCTCGTCACGAGTACCCGCATCGCCCGCGACCCTCCGCTCCTCCTGTGTGCCCTCCGCGGTGACACAAACCCCCGCACCTTTCTTCAACCGCCACCACCAGCAGCAGCAGCATCAGCAAATGTGCCGCAGCTCTAAACCGCGTAACTGTAGTAGTGTGTGGTGGTGTGAAAGAGTGAATGTCCGCATATGTGTGCGCTTATCAAGGCAATGGAACAGACATTACGGTGACATTGACATGCCACGCAGGCCCGGTCATAGTTCGCTGCGGCCGGTCGACTTGAGGGAGCGCGCCTTCTTCCGCTGCAGCTCGGCCTCGCCGTGCCGTCGCCCGTCCTGCCCGCCAGCCGACGATCCGCCGCCGCCGCTCCCTTGCCCGACCCCGCACGCTTCGCCAGCATGCCGGCCTTGATCTTCGACCCGCCGCCAGCCTTGACCGCACCGGCAGCCGGCGCGGCCGCCATGGCTTTGCCGCCAGACTTGGCCTTGGTCTTGGCCACGGCCGACGCCGCGAGAGCCGCCACCGCGCCGGGCGTGGTCTTGGCCTTGCCCAGCACCCCCGGCTTGCTGAAGGACTTGCTCTTGGCCCCGCCGCCGCCGGCAGGCCCAGTTGTGGGCCTAGGGCCGAGGCCTAGCCGGCTCGACACGACGGAGCCCTTCTGATGACCGTGCGCGCTGCCACCGGCGCGGGCGAGGGGCGTCTTGGCCCGGGGAGGGCGTGGCGAGGGCGGACGCTCGTCGGCCGGCGGCACCGGCACCGAGCGGCGCACCTCCTCGGGCTTGGCCACCTGCTCGTCGCTGCCCTCGAGCACGTGAGGCGGCGGATGGGCCACCGGCGGCGGAGGCGGAGGCATCTCGGCTCCCTCCTCCTCTCCTCCCGCTCTTGTGTGCTCCTCCTCCTCTTGTTGTTGTTGTTGTTGTTGCTGATGCTGTTCCTCTTCTTCCTCTTCTTCCTGTGATTGTTTGCCTTCTTCCTCTTCTTCTTCTGTCTGCTCCTCTTCCGCCTGAGCCTCGTCGGCTTCTGTATCGTCGCTCACTTCCTCACCCTCGCCGTCCTGCTCCTCGACTCCCTCTCCTTCTTCCGCCTCTGTAATGTCCTCCCCCTCCTGCTGCTGCTGCTGCTGCTCGTTGGTGGCGCCCTCCGCACCATCGTCCTCCTCTACCACGCCGCCCCCCCCGTCCTCTTCTTCCTCCACTTCATCCTCCTCCTCCTCCTCTTCGACTTCGTTGTCGACCTCCGCTTCATCGCCTTCCTCCTCCTCTTGCTGCTGCTGCTCCTCTTCTTCATCCTTCTCCTCCGGCTGCTCCTCTTCCATGGCCGGTTCTTCGTCGTTGGCCGCCCGATCACGACGCAGCGTGGCCTGCCACACCGACGCGGCGATGTTTTCGTCGTCTTTGCTCTCCTCCTCGCCATCGTCGCCGGTGGTGGCGGTATCGGGGTCATCTGCAGTGGCAGGCTCGCTCTGCGCCGCCGCTCGCTGGCTGCCCCGCGAGGGCTCCGCGACGGCGCTGGTCTCCGCGACTGCTGAACCGGCCCTGGGCAAGCGGGGCTCGGCTGGCGGCGTGGGCAGGAGGTGCACCAGCCGGCGGCCGGCCCACCCGAGCAGCGAAACGACGGACAGGGCCGACGCGTCGTCGTCGTCGTCGCGGCGGATGAGGTGGGCCGACGACGACGCTGTCGGGTTCGAGTCTGACGGCGGCTGAGCTGCTGCAAAGCGGAGGGTGACCAGAAGGGCGAGGCACGCGCAGAGGCAGAAGAGGCCGGCGGCCATGGCCCAGAACAGGGCACGCAGGGCACCCTGGCCGGCCCGGCCACGTGGCCCTGCGCCGCCGCTCACCCGCCCCCGTGCCCAGCTGTTGCCGCTGCCCCCTAGGCTGCCAGCGGAGGCGTGCCGGCGGGTGGAGTAGTCGCCGTGGGGCTCGGACGAGGAGAGGAGGGCCGCCTTGGCTTTCCTCTGCGCCAGCGACGACGAGGCGCTCATGACTGCGTCTGTGCGGGTCAAGAAGCACAAAAACAACAACAACGCACATATGGCCTCCGCCACCAACAGGCGCCCCTTTTTCTTTTTTCCTTTTCCTTTGTCTGGCGCCGGGATAAAACCCACCACCCCCAAGCACCTCCAACGTGCAAGGTTGATGCTGGTGTGTGTCTTTTGTGTGGTGGTGTCTTTTGTGGCGATCTCGTTGCTCGCTGGATAGGCGGGAAGATGGTGATGAGAAAGAGAGGATTATTATTTTGTATAAGTTCCGAAACTTCGTTCCTTCCGGTCCCGGCGCTCTTGTCGTCTACTTGAGCCGCTTGAAGAGGTCGTTGGCCACCTGAGGATATTGATGGTGAATGGTGAGGCAAGCAGAAATGGTCGGGATTAATTTGCAAAATTAATTCGCTTCAGCGTGGGGGGGGGCAAAATCAAGACGGAAGGATGATGAGGACGGCCGTACGAGAGCGTCAACGCAATGCCAGTACTCGAAGTACTGACCGCTGCACTGCGCCTCACCGGTGGTGTCGCCCTTGATGCGCTGGCCGCAGGCATCGTACTCGGCCCATTTCTTGAGGCACTTGGGGTGGGCCTTCTCCTCGAGGCTCTTCTTGATAGCGCAGCCAGCCCAGTTCTCCGACATCCTCTATATCCTCTATCTCACACAGCGAAGTATCGTTCAATTCGTTGAGTTGCGCTGGTCCGTGATTATTTTTCGAATCTCGCACCGCCGCCGTGACGTCAGCAGCCCTCTTAGCCCACCGAGGAAGTGGTTGGCAGGAGCAGCATTCACCAACGGTTACCCGCACCGACACCGCTGGGAGCTCGTCCTTGTCACCGCCCCTCAGTTCAGAAGCAGCTCTCAATAGGGCTTGCCGTTCTGACTGACGCCACCCTCTTTCGCCTTCTCCTTCTCCTTCTTTTTCTTTATACTCTCATTTCTTAAACACACAAGCTCATCGGCTACCGTTCTCGAGAGATATAATCGTGTTGTGGAAGAAGAAGAAGAAGAAAGGAAGAAAGAGAACAAAATACACGACGTTGTCGATAGAGCATGTCGCGTCCCTCCATACCCAAGCTCTCGCTGGCCTTCAAAAAGACCGCGACGGCCGACACCGCCCCGCTCTCCGCCCAGCCCCCCGAGAAGGGTCCTCTCAAAATCGCAGCCCTGGGTCCTGCCAATGGATCACTGTCGGCCCCCATGGCCGCCATCGCGATGCCCAAGCTCAATCTCCCCGCCCGCCAACAATTGGCCAATGGAGCCTCCGCCGCCGCCCCACCACCAGAGCAGCCGCCCCCCGACCAGCACCAGCCGCAGGGGAAGGGGGCGCAGGAGGGCCAGCACGCCGTCTACCTGCTCGTACCCGGCCTCGCCTTCCCTACACACTCGGCTCCCGGGGAGCCGCCCCTCACCGTGGGCGGCCTCAAGGCCCTCTGCTACGATAACCTCTGCCCGCCGCTGCCCCCTTCTTCCTCCTCTTCCTCTCCTTCTGCGGTGTCGTCGCCGCCCCAGCTCGAATTCTTCCGCCTGTCGGCCCTCGTGCGCCTCACCGACGACACCATC
>NW_004457532.1:871291-872288 GCF_000313135.1 Acanthamoeba castellanii str. Neff
CCCTTCCGACGTGTGCTCACCTTATGTGCGTGTGCGGTGATGCGTGTGTGCCGTGCGTGTGCGGTATGTTCTCTGCGAACAAAAAGATGTCTGATGCGCAATTTGGACGATGGCTCCAACATTCTGCCCACCAAGCTGTGCCCCACCAACTACGAGGTGGAGAACATCAACCGGGTGCACATCAACGGCATCAGGAGCGCTCCCGTCAAGTACCCCGGCAAAGACGATGTGCCCTCCGAAGACGGGCCGCGCAGGATACTGCTCAACTGGCTCGAGAAGGGCTGCATCGCACTCAACCACGTCGAGCTCAAGATAGGTAATATGTACACGCATTCACCGCACACGGCGCCGCACACACTGCGTTCTCACTCACTTTCTCGTCGTGGGCATGGGCTAGATGCGCAGGTGATGCTGATCAAAAACCTCTCGTCTGAGCTGGTCAACGGTTCCCGCGGCGTCGTGGTGGGCTGGGCAGACCAAGGTCCCTCTGCCCTCTACTTCTACTAATACTCAACTACGATTATTCATGAAGGAGATGGTGATGATGATGACACTACATTGTCAGTACTCATGTTTTTCTCGAATTGGATTGCGCTCTTGTTTTGCCAGCCGAGCTCACAAACAAGCTACATGATGCACCGCACTCGCCCTACTCGAAGTACATGTACAACTCGTGGCAGCAGCGCAAGTGGTTCAGCGAGAACAGCAAAACCAAGTGCGTAGTACCACGCGTGATCCCACCCTCGGTCTCTTCCACACGCCCGCCGGGCGCGCGTTTGAAACTCAGGATTGTAACAACTCCTCCTGGTTCTCACCGCACCCACCACGCTTGTTGTTGTTTCGCCAGGCTGCCCCGTGTTCGCTTCGTAGGCACGACCGAACCGATCATCATTGGTCCTATGGTGTTCAGCGGTGCGTTGCGCGTCCTCTCAATGTGCGGTCCGGCTGACAACTGAGCTGACAACTGCGCTCCGTTCTTCTTCGCTCTTCGCTTCTT
>NW_004457532.1:872308-895524 GCF_000313135.1 Acanthamoeba castellanii str. Neff
ATGCCTCACACCCTGACGTCAGCGTCAGACGTTGGTTGGCCAGTTGGTTTGTTTGTGATGGTGCTGATTGGTTGGTGGTGGGGTGCAGACCTGACACTGGGGCTGGTGGAGCGGCTGGTGGCGGAGAACAAGGGCCTGCGGGAACGGATGGATCTGGCCGGCGAGGCGCTGGTGACCCTCGAGGAGCGCGCGGAGCGGGACGCCGCCACGATCCGCCACCTCCGCGAGGCCCTCGACACCATCAGCGCGCAGCACCGCGCGCTCCAGGACAAGCACGCCGCCATGGCCCTCCTTCTCCAGCCCTCGTCTCCCACCTCTTCTTCCACCGCCGTCGGCGTCACGTCCTCTTCATCATCAACATCATCAACGTCACTGACAGCGACGCCGTCGTCGGGATCCGCGTCGCTGTCGGCGCCGGCGTCGGCGTCGGTGTCGCCCAGAGGGACGTCACCGCGGCCGGGCTACCACTACGGCATCGGCGCGACGTCGGGCGGCGTGGTGCTGCCGCAGCACCCGCACACGCTCTCGCAGACGCCGCGCAGCTTCCACAACTCCTTCCCCTCACTCACCTCCCCGCGCTCCCCGTCGCGCCCGGCCGGCCCCTTCTCTCCGCGCAACGGCGAGGGCCTGGTCAGCCCCGCCACCTCCCCCAGACGACGGCTGGCGTACGCCTCCCAAACAACTGGCCACTCACTCTCGCGCCTTTGGCCTGACAGCCTCCACTCCCCCCGCACACGACACAGGTGTCGCACGGGAAACTGCACGTGCAATGCCTTCACGCCGCAGCCGTCGGCGTCGTGGATCTGCGTGTGCGGGCACATGAGCCTCAAGCACGCCGGCGGACCTCCGTAGCTGTGCCTCGCTCACACCCGGACCCTTCTCGCCCAGTGCCCGTTCTTCTTCTTCTTCTTCTCACCCCTCGCCACCTTTCTCGCGCGCGGGTTGTAGATATCTCTCTCTTCACCCTCTCTCCCGCTAGAAGACGACGCTCCTTGCACGGCGTACCGCCTCTGCAATTTTGGCTTCACGACTCCCGCCACCTCTCTATTTCATTTTGAAAATACAACAGCCAGCCGAATTGTTGATGCGGCCGAGTTCTTCGTTGTCTCACCACGATCTTCTTCACTTGACAAACACGCTCAAGTGAGAGCCGTTGAAAAAAAAACCAATTAAATGGCCATACACTCGTTACGAGTTTGGCGCCTTTTTCCTGACCACAAACACAACCCAAAGAAAGGGGCACTCCTCGTCAGTTCACTGGGAGGCGAGATGGGAAAGGCAACACGGAAATCATACTATGTTGTCGCGCGAGGACGAAGAATCGGCATCTACACCACCTGGTACACCTCACGCCCATTTCTCCTTCAAATCAGATCTGCAATTCAATCGAGAGGAGGATGCAGGGCACGTAGCAACTTACTGGAAGCGCTGGGTGTTTGGCCTGAGCAGGGAGGAATGCAAGGCCCAAGTGGACGGCTACCCGGGTGCGCTGTTCAAGGGCTTCACCAACGTCAGCGAAGCTCTTCAGTTCTTGAACGGGTACCTTCCTACGTTCTTCTTCTCTTGGAGTCTTCTCTTCGCCTCTCCTTCAGCCCCGTTCGCGCTCCCTGTGGCTTGCGCGCCTCTGACCGTGGTACAATAGGTGTGACGTCGTGTCCTGCGGCCCTCCTCCGCCACAGGCAGACAGTGCTATAATCGACTTGGTGGGAGAGCAGCCCCAGCCCCGACTGCCCGAAACGATCTTCATCGACCTGGTCGGCGAGCCCGAGCCGGTCGACGACGTGGTGGTCGTCGCAAGCACCACCCCAACGACGAACTTTAATTACACGTACCGACCGGCTACGACGATGACGACGACGGTACCGCCGCCGCTACCGCTTCCGCCGCTCTTCGTCGCCGACTGGGTGCAGAGCTACGTTCCCGCGTTCCCTGTGCGCCGAGCGCTGCCGCCGTCAATGCCCACAGTGGGCTCCACCGTCGACATCTCCGACTCGCCGGTGCGCAGCCCAGTCGACCAGCCGGTCCCCAAGCGAATGCGCTACACCACCGACGCGCCGCCGCCGCCGCCACTGCCGCCGTCGTGCACGGCCGTGCCGGTCTCCCCGCCGCTGGCGGTGGCGGTGGCGGTGGCGGCCTCGCTGGAGGCTCCCTTTGATAGCGACGGCGAAGAGGACCACGATGACGACGACGTGGTGCTGAGCGCGGAGCAGCGGCGCGCGCTGGCCCTGGCCGAGAGCGGCCACTCGATGTTCCTCACGGGCTGCGCCGGCACGGGCAAGTCCTTCCTCCTGGGCCACATCCTCAAGCGCCTCCGCCGTATCCACCGGGACCCGGACGCCGTCGCCGTCACCGCCTCCACCGGTTCGGCCACCCTCCCCATTATGTGATACGAGTTGAGGCTGAGCTGACTTACGTGTGTCGTGTCGTGTCGTGTCGTGTCGTGTGTCGCGTGTGCGGTTCTGGCCTTTGCGCAGGAGTGGCTGCGTGCAATATCGGCGGTGTGACGCTGCACCGGTGGACGGGGATCGGACTCGGGGACGAGAGCATCGCGGTCATGATCCGCCGCGCCTTTGGCAAGAAGGAGCAGTGGCAGAAGGCCCGAGTACTCATCATCGACGAGATCAGCATGGTATCGCCTCGCATATTTATTATTTTGCAACTCTTTGCTCACCTGTCTTCAAAATTTCTTGTTTCTTGTTTATTGTCCAGATATCTGCCGATCTGTTTGACAAGGTCGAGTATATCGCGCGGCGCGTGCGCAACTGGTACAACGAGCCACATAAGGAACAGCCCTTCGGCGGCCTTCAGGTCATCTGCTGCGGCGATTTCTTCCAGGTGCGTACGCGACACACGACGCACGACGAAACACGCAGCACGCAACACGCAACACACGACATACAACGCGACACATGCGACATTCCAACAACTGTCGACCTTGAGTCTAAACCGCTCGACGTCGGGGGGCGGGGGGGATCATGTGCGTAGCTTCCGCCGGTGGTGGACAAGATGCTGGGCCGGCGCGGAGGGGACGAGAACAAGGTGTTTGCGTTCAACGCCGAATCGTGGCCATCGTGTATCGACACCGTTGTACAGCTGACCGAGGTGTTCCGACAGAAGGACGAGCGGTTCGTGTGCGTGCGTGCGTGCGTGCGTGCGTGCGTGCGTGCGTGCGTCTTATGCTTGCATCGCGAGTAGGCATGTGTGTCGTGCGTTGACACGAGTGTTCACCCAACACATCAGATTCCAAGCGATCTTGAACGGCATCAGGCAGGGCACATGCTCAGATGACGCCGCATCGACCTTGAACGAGTGCAGAACACCCGCCCAACTCCACATCCCTTCCGACGTGTGCTCACCTTATGTGCGTGTGCGGTGATGCGTGTGTGCCGTGCGTGTGCGGTATGTTCTCTGCGAACAACAAGATGTCTGATGCGCAATTTGGACGATGGCTCCAACATTCTGCCCACCAAGCTGTGCCCCACCAACTACGAGGTGGAGAACATCAACCGGGTGCACATCAACGGCATCAGGAGCGCTCCCGTCAAGTACCCCGGCAAAGACGATGTGCCCTCCGAAGACGGGCCGCGCAGGATACTGCTCAACTGGCTCGAGAAGGGCTGCATCGCACTCAACCACGTCGAGCTCAAGATAGGTAATATGTACACGCATTCACCGCACACACTGCGTTCTCACTCACTTTCTCGTCGTGGGCATGGGCTAGATGCGCAGGTGATGCTGATCAAAAACCTCTCGTCTGAGCTCGTCAACGGTTCCCGCGAAGTACATGTACAACTCGTGGCAGCAGCGCAAGTGGTTCAGCGAGAACAGCAAAACCAAGTGCGTAGTACCACGCGTGATCCCACCCTCGGTCTCTTCACGCCCGCCGGGCGCGCGTTTGAAACTCAGGATTGTAACAACTCCTCCTGGTTCTCACCGCACCCACCACGCTTGTTGTTGTTGTTTCGCCAGGCTGCCCCGTGTTCGCTTCGTAGGCACGACCGAACCGATCATCATTGGTCCTATGGTGTTCAGCGGTGCGTTGCGCGTCCTCTCAATGTGCGGTCCGGCTGACAACTGAGCTGACAACTGCGTTCCGTTCTTCTTCGCTCTTCGCTCTTCTTCGCTTTTCCATTTCTCCAGTGAAATACCGGGAGCATGGTCGAGAGCACGAGGCGTCGAGGTGCCAGGTTCCGCTCAAGCTGGCCTGGGCCGTCACCATCCACAAATGCCAGGTACGCGTACATTACAAAACGCACGGTGCACACACGCATCGCACACAAACTTGGCGAGAGCACGCACTGACGCACGAGCGGGGAACAGGGTCTGTCGCTCGATCGCGTGGAGATCCAGTCGCTGAGTCGAATCTTTGCCTCGGGCCAGGCCTACGTCGCGCTCAGTCGCGTGCGCACGCTCGAGGGCCTCTGCCTCCGCGACCGCTTCCGCAAAGAGTGCGCACACGCCTGATCGTCTACGCGCTTGCGTGCGATTGACTTACAACACGTGTCGTGCGTTGTGTGCACCATCTCCACGATAGGCACGCTATGGTGAGTAAGGAGGTGGTCGAGTTCTATCGGAAGTGCGACCGGGAGGAGCGTTATTCGTGCGTGGCGCCCAAGTGCCAGGGCGTGGTGGAGTCGGGCCAGAAGGTCCCGCGATTCGTGATTGCTGAGTACGACGAGGGCGCGAAGAGAGAGGGCAAGCCGCTCGACATCAGCCCTGCAGCCAAGGAGAAGGAGGTACTCCAGGGCGTTTCCACGAGCACTTCCTACTACACCACCAGCAACAAAAGTTCGTACGGCAGCAACTACAGCAAGTCGTTCGGTAGCAAGTCGTACGGCAGCAAGTCATACAGCAACGACAACTATGGCAAGAAGCAACGCTATTACAACTGAACAATAAAGAGGTTGCAGAGTAGGCCTATTCTATGGCCTTGCCCGCAAAATTTAAACTATTCTAAACTGAAAAGAACATTTCCTTTGGCTTTTCCAGAGACAAAAAAAAGTGGCCGAACGAGATTGACAAAATACAAAACAGAAGCAAGGCAAAATGAGCAAGGCGTATGGACTTTTCTACTCGTGGGAACTCCTCCCCGCCCTCACCGTGATGGGCGTTTTCCTCACCACGGTGCCTATGGGCACGTACGCCGGCTTCAAGCTTATCCTGGGCGAGGTACCCCCCCAAAGCATTTCCGTTCAATTGCCGCAATCCTTTTTTTAATTTACCTTCCCGCAGCCCAAGAAAATCGCTGCCAAGGCCATCGAGTACGAGTCTGAGCTGCGCAACCACAACCACGGCGTCAAGAAGCGCTACTACGGCCACTCCAAGACCGCCTCCTCCGAGACCCACTAAGCCCCACACCCAGCGTTGCCCTGGGGGGGGGTTGAGGTGAAGAGTCAAAAACTTATTTACACATAGAACCCCCCCCCCATTCAAATGAACTCCCAGTCGCCCAGGGTGGGGTCCTTCTCGGCCTGCTGCTTATCGCGCCCGAGTCCGTGCCACTTGCGCGGAGGCGTGTCCCTGATATCATCATAGCCATCGACCAGACAGGAGCCACCCCACGATCAGCCAAGACAACGCACTCACGCACGCCACGCACCCGAGCCGATGGCGGCATCGGGAAGAACGCGACGCGCGGTGGGAGTACGTACGCGCCGAGGTTGGGGCTTTGAAGGAGCCGCCGCAGGTTGAGGAGGGTTTGTGGGATCTGGTGCTTGCCGGGCAGAAACCCCTGGTCGCCCAGTTGATGTATACGATGATGTTTGCCGTTGGTCAGCACCACCACCATCATCACCACCCCATTCTACATTCCCATGGGGGGGGGGCGAGCACTCACGCCCTTGCTTACCTGCGAGGCGCACAGGTAGGCTACGTTGATGTTGAGGGCGGTGACGGCCGTCCAGAGTTCGCGTTCGTTGGATTGCAAGTAGAGCGGGTACTTGGTGCTGTGGCCCACGCATGACCGCGAGCGAAGAGAGTAGAGCAATGAGCAAGCGGTACTGGCAACGCCCCCCTCACACCTTGCGAAGCTGAATCTGTTTTGTGGGGATGGGGGAGGGGTACGTACGAGGAGCCTTCCTTGTAGATGATGGACTGCGAGCCCCGCGATTCCATGCGGAAGGGCAGCACCACGCCCAGGTAGCCGGCGATCATCTTCACGATGTGCACCACGTACCTGCTCTCCCCCAATGGTGATGACGATGCCCACACGAAGATGAGCGTGACAGCCAAGTCGAAGCCTCCCCAACCAACCAACCAACCAACCAACCAACCAACCAACCAACCAACCGTGGGGGCAGGGAGGGGCGAGCGTACCCGAGGGCCGCTGCCAGAACCCCGCGAGGCACGCTCGCGTAGTCTCCTGCGAAGGGGAGGGCGCGTGTTTGTTAGGCGTACGTGGTGGGTTGGGCTTGGATTGGGAAGAGAAGCGCGAAGTGGAGCGCGGAAGAGAGCCCCACCACCACTACCACCACCACCACCTCCTCCCCCGGGACGGCGACAGGGAAGTGTGTGTGTGTACCGTTGTTGGGGAGCACGATGTTGATGACCCGGCACTGCTGGTCGTTCACCGGTAGGATGGGCAATATCGTAAGCAGCTGTGCAGCGGTGTCCGTGTGCGTCGTGTGGCGCGTGCGCGTGCGCGTGCGCGGGAGAGAAAATGGTCAACGCGAGGATTCATCACCAAACACCACATGGGCGTGCGTACCTCGAAGACGAGCTCCTTCTTTTTGTCGAGGAGCTGGCTTCGGATGAGGGCGAGCTCCTTCCGCTGCTCGAGCAGACCCGACTTGTAGAGGCTGTCGTTGTGGAGGCTGTTCTTGCTGTTCTCCAGGTTGTAGATGGCCTGCTTCAGATGCTTCATCTTCTCCTGCGTTTGCTGCCGCTGCGCTCGCACCCGCCTGTTCTCTACATATGCGCATAGTGTGTGTGTGTGTGTGTGTGTTGTGTGTGTTGTGTGTCATGCGTTTCGCCTGAGAGAGAGAGAAGAAGAAGAGTGCGAGATCGCGTGCGGTGGTACCTCGCTCCATCCACTGGGCGTGCTCGGCGACGCGCTCGCGGGCCTTCTGGACGCGGAGGAGGAGCACCTGCTTGCGCATGAGGAGCTCGCGGTGCCGCAGCTGGGCCGTGATTCGCTCCTCGATGCGGTTCTGCATGGCGGCGTTGTCCGCCTGCGCCCTTCTGTACTTGTTGACCAACAGGGGGATGTCCACCCGCTTCCACTTGCTCGTCCTGGTGCCGAGAGCAGAGCGCACACACACCGGGAAAGGGAAGGAGAGGTGAGCCATCGATACAAGATCACAAAAAAGAAGCAAGACCGCCACGAAGCCTTTGTTGGTGGGGTTTTGGGGGGCGTACAGTTTGCTGCAGGAGGCACAGCAGGGGCTCACCTCGCACGTTCCACATAGGGTGCAAGGTCGAGTTGTATGGGCATGAGGGTGGAGGAGGCTTGACGAAAAGGCAGGGGCCGACTGGAGCCGCTGGCGCGCCTTGATGCGCTCCATTGGCTTCATCTTTTATTTGATGCTTTTGGCCTTGCTCCAACGATTTTCCCCTTTCTTTCCCTTTTATTTTCTTTTGGTATGCCCTTTTTTTGAAAAAATATTGGGCTCACCTTGGCTGAGCCTGCCACACAGACAATATTTTTGAACCAATGGCCTTGGCCACCAGAGGGGGCACAGCTAATTGAGAGGAAATGAGTGGGTTAGTTTGAATTTGCAAAGCAGTCACTAAATGCAAACATACCATTGCCAACTTGGTGATACTGGGTGGCAAGGGAGCCACTGAGGTGCACATAGTCAGGCAAGCTCTGTGCCCTAGCACACTCCCTCACACTTTTTCACAAGGTAAGAAAAAGGACTAGCACTCAAAATTGATGTTGATATACCTTATAACTCTAGCTTCAAGGGGATGGAGCACTTGGCCTCGTTCCACATCTGGAGTTGTTTTGATTGTGTGGAACTTACCTTGCCAGCTGAGTGCCTGGTGCTCCATGTTCTGCCTTGTTGTGGACTGGTTGTTGTACACAACCATGCTACTCCCTTCCTCCCTCATGAGTTGTTGATAGGGGAGGAAGGGAGGGCAGTAGTAGGGCAGCCTGCCCTCTTCTAGTCCTATCTTGAGGTCTTCCACCTCTCCTGCCACTTCTACCTCTCTTGTTCTAAGCCCTTCTGTCCCTCTTCTTCCCTCTCTCACTTTCTCTTCTCCTTCCTTCTCATCCTCTTCCTTCTCTTCCAGGACAGCAGGCAGGTCGCCAATGGTGTCAAAGACAGTGAGTGGTGGGAAGATGGTAGGAAAAGAGTTCCATACCAGGCACTGGAGGTCAGCTGAGAGCTGGGTCACCTGGGTGTTGCTTGCCACCCATGACAGAATTGAGTGTGTTGGGCGTGGGAAGTGTGGCAGCTGCTGAGACTGAGGGGCAGCTATCATGAAGAAGCGCCACCTGCATTGACAAGCAAGTGAGAGTGTGTGTCTGTGTGTCTGTGTTGTGTGCAGGTGTAGTACCTGTCTTGGGCCAGCCCATATTGCCCACACTGCACACAGGCCATGCAGACCTGGTAGCCATGCTGAAGCAGGTGTGTGACCACACTGCGGGCAAGGTAGCCCTTGCTGAGGGTCACCAGGCCCATCACATTCTCCATCAGAACGTAGTCTGGCCTCAGGTGCCAGACAAACTGCAGGAACAGGTTGATGTTCCTGTTTGTTGTGCTGTTGGTCAGACCAAACCATTCTTCATCAGCGCACCATAACACTTACCTATTCTGAGGATGAGAGAGTGAACGGTTTCGGCTTTGGTGGGCCGCACCCTGGCATGGTGGCCCACCACACAGAAGCGCGACCTAGAGTGATTTGTGAGACTCCATAAGACATGAAAGTAAGAGCGACAAGATGAGCACCTCGCCAGGCTTGGGCAGAGTGTCATCCAAGCCCTCCTTCATTGCGTGTAGGATATCCCACGCGTCACGATGGTAGACCCGCGCTTCTGGATGTGCGCGACGATAGGTCTCGATGCAGTGCGCGTCGTTATCTGTGTTGAACAACAACAACAACAACAACAACAATGATGATGATGATGATGACGATAAAAACAAGTGGTTATGTGTCGTGCGTTGTCGTGTCATGCGGAAGAATGACGTACCGACAGCCCATTTGACATCAACGCCGGCCATCTGGAGGCCAATGGACATGCCGCCGCAGCCGCAAAAGAGGTCGAACGCAGACATCTTCTTCTCCTCCTCGTCGTCGTCGGTCTTCCTCCCCCGGTCCGGAAGACAGTCGTCGTCGACCTCCATCAGATCCGGCTTCGCTTTCACGCCGCGTGCCCCGAGTTGGAGGCGCTGCACCTGCTCCTCGCTCAGCCGCTCGAGCTCGGTCGTCTCGTGGTTGAACCGCTCCGCACAGAAGAAGGTGCAGCTCGGCTCGTCAACTGCTGTCGCGGGGGGGCGGCGGCGGGCGTCCCGGTAGCGAGCCGCCAGTTCGTTGTTGATTCGCTTGCACACGGCCCGGCGATCCCGCTGGAACCTCGAATTGCTGCGCCCTTGTAGCCTCCGCTTTTTTAACTTCCTCTCGGCGTCGATCTGAGACAGCATCGCTGAGCGTTTCCTCATTCTGCTTTTCCTCCTCCCCTCCAGCCCATTGCCTTCGTCACTTTCTTTCTCTTCTTCGTCGTCGTCCTTGTTGTTGTCGTCGTCTTCGTTCTCTTCGTTCTCTTCGTTGTCGGCCTCTAGGTCTCGGTCTTCTTCGTCGGAGTAGGGCGATGGTGCGACGTAGATGTAGTCGATACGGCAGGGCTCATAGAGCATGGCCATCGGGTAGTACTCGACATCCGTCGAATCGAACAGCTCGTTCACATGAAACAGCAGCTGTATCGCGCCTTCCGACTCCTCGCCCTCGCCGCCTCTCCTCTCCTCTTCCTCATCATCCTCATCCTCCTCTTCCTCCTCACCCCTGTCGTACTCGTCGTCTTCGTTGTCCTCCTCATCCTCGTCTTCCTGTTCGTCCTCGTCTTCGCCATCGTCTTCGTTCTTACCCACATCCACGTAATTTTCATCATCCACGCTGACCTCGCTGTCCCCCTCTTCAAGGTCTTCACTTTCGCTTTCATCTTCGCTCTTTGTCGCACGCCTCCATTTCGCTTTCGCTTTTGTTCTTTGGTCGTGGGACGCCGACGCCGACGCCGACGCCCGCGCCTGCATGAGCAGGCCGCTGTGGACGACCTGGTGGAAGCGGGAGTCGGTGTGGTGGTACATCGTGTGGCCCCCAACCCAGCGCTGGCCGCTGAGCGGGTCCATCCAGAAGCCTGCGATGCGGATGACGCTCCTGCACAGCGGCTGGTGGTTGGTGGTACGCTCCAGCGGGGTGCTCCACACGAAGGCGCCTTGACCCACCCGGAACTGCTGCTTGCGCCACGAGAAGGTCGTGCTCGATAGCGGCTGCAGCGTCACTCTATCACCATCCTGCGTCACCACAGTCCTGTCGACACATATCAGCACACGCACACGCACACGCGCCACCACACATGGGCAATGCGTACTTCATTCGCTGTGAGTGTTGTTTGGGGTTGTAGCCGGACCACCGGCCGCAGCGCTTCATCGACTCCTCCCTGGCCTGGAGCACCTCCTCGTAGCTGCCGAAGTAGTCCTCGATGCCCTCCTCGTCCTCGTCGTCCTGCTGAGTGGGGTCGTCGCCGCGGCTCCATCGCTTGGCGTCGACGAAAACGTGGGTCTCCGCGCTGTAGACGTAGCGGTAAAAGTAGGCCGGCGCTGGAGCTGACATCAGCGCGTCGCGGTCGCGGTCGCGGTCGCGGTCGTGGCCGCAGATGACGCTCCAGTCGGTGACGTTGTCGATGTAGCGCACGGCGACCTTGGCCTGGACGCACTCGAGCTCGAGCTGGCCTACGTCGTTCGAGGCGTAGAGCTCGCGCTCGTGCATGATCTTGCGCCCCGCCGGCCCCATGACCGTCTGGTGGGCCGCGTAGAAGTAGCTGCAGGTGAGCGACACGCCGGTCCCCGCCTCCCCGTCGTGCTCCGACGCGCCGTCTCCCGCCTGGCGGCAGCTGCTGATGCGATCGATGCGCGCAAAGTAGGGGCGGCCCTGCTCGTCGTTCATCATCACGCAGTCGCCCTTGACGAGCACCACGCGCTCTCGCCTCCCGCTGCGCTCCCACCCCACGCTGATCTCCACCCCGTCCACCACCCGCCACCGCTTTCTCCTTCCCCCCGTTCGTTCCGCCTCGTGGTCCTCGCCTTCGCCTTCTCTCTCCTCGTCTTCGCTTTCGCTCATCGTCTCCTCGGCCCCTTCCTCAGGCGCATCGCCAAGACAGCGAAGCACCCGCAGGCTCTTGTACACGTCGCCCACTCCGTCGTCTCGCTCTTCTCGTTCCTCGCCTTCGCTTTCGCCTTCGCCTTCCTCGGCGGCCGCTTCTGCAGGCTTGGCGTAGTCGCGCTTCAGGATATCGAGATCGAGCAGCGGCTGGTCGTAGAGCAGGCCATTCTCAGGGTAAAGCACCTTGCGCCACACGTACGGCTGGCGCGAAGCCGAGGCGCTGGCTGCGGCTGTCGTCGTCGCATTGTCGGCGCGATCGACAGCCGTCAGCGGCGGGAATGGATAGCGCCGCGCCGGGTGCCGCTGGTGGCACAGGTCGCAAGGGTCCGGCGGTTCATAAAAGATCGCGCACTGCAGTTTCGGTCACGACGTTAGGAGATGTGCGAGGCGGTGCCACTGTCGTCATCATCATCTTCTTCTTCCACAAAGGTGCGTGTACCTTGCTGACGAGGTTGCTGGCGGTCGTTTCGGCGTAGGTCTCCGAATACAGCAGCTCGTTGTCGTACTTGTACTGGGGATGTTGGCACCGCCACCGTGTGGTAAGCAAGAGGCACAGAGGGAGGAGGAGAGAGAGGGAGTGGATGCGCGTAGCGTACCGTCCACGGCTCCTGCAGCTCTGCATCTGCTTGCTCGTAAAACCACTGAAGCCGCACCTTGGTCGTCTGGTCTGAGAAGCCAGCCACCGTGCAGGGGTAAGCCTTTGCACGCGTGCGGTAGTGACGTGGTGCGTGTGGCAGAGTGGTAAGTGCGTTTGGTACCGGCAGTGTCGAAGAAAATGCCCACCAGGCGCGCGATGTCCGTCACCGTTTGCCGATGGCGTGTGCTTCGGATCTGGTGTAGTTGGTCGTGGTCATTGTCGCGCCTGTTCGTAAGAGAGTGTTGGCGCAGCAACGTGCAAGCTGGACGTACCTTCACGCAGTCGTTGACCGTGTAGACCTCGTCGTCCTTGTCAACGGCTGAGAAGAAGTGTTTTTCTCCGACGCAGTTGCCCTTGGCGTCCCACACCTTCTCCACGTGGAAAGCCTCGCCCAGGGTTTTAACATTGGGCCGGGCGTGTGCGTTCTCACTGAGCTTGGCGATCGCCCTGCGCTCCTCGGGCGATAGTTGGCTTTGGGGAGGACAAAGTCACTTGACTGCCAAACACGCACCACAGAAATTACGCACGCCAAGCAAGGGAGCACGTACAAGAAGCCATCTTCAGTTTCGGTGGGTGAGACCTTGCAGAGAACAGAGGCTCTGGAGATCCTGTCGAAGTCGTTTGTGCATTCATAAAGCAGGTATTGATTCTCTGTTGTCGTGTTCACTGGCGTAAGGTGCAAGAGATCCGGATTGGGGAGAAGGGAGGGTGTACCAAGCAACTGGAGCCACTGCACAAGGATGTCACTGGCTTGGTCTCCAGGTACCTCCTCAACTTGACACAGCCAAAACAACTGCACAAATGTCAGAACAAACAACACAATTCAAAAACAAGATGGCAAGGTGCACCTCCATGCCTTCTGGCAAGATTGCAAGGAAATCAGCTCTTTGGAATTCATCTTCCTTTTTCATCTTTAACTCTTCCTCATTCTCAATCTGAGGTAGAACGATTCTCATGTTGTGTTGCAGGCCATGTGGCACAGTCCGCCTTGTGTCCATCTTGGTTGTTGATTTGAAATCAAGATCAAATGGAAAATACCAACAGTCATGCAAATTTCAGGGCACCAAACAAAGTGGAAAGCACAGGTCTACCTCACAAAGGGTGCGTGTGAAAGGTTGGTGCACGTTGTGGACACGAAAAAGAAAGAAAGGGCGGGTTTGTGTGCGACACTTAGTCGACGTGGATGTTCCTGTAGATGTTCCTCACGAAGACGAGGGCCGACCACCAGCCCACGGTGCCAAGCATCACGAAGAAGAACCACGAGACCAGAGACATGTAGCCAAAGTAGAACGACAGCTGCAAGAAACCGTGCATCTTCGACCTGGTAGTGGCGGTGGCGTGAAGGGTTATTCACACGTGGAGAGGCGATGTAGAAGATCAGGCAGGGAATACGACGACTACATACCTGTAGGCGTAGTAGAAGAAGGAGTGGACAAAGATGAAGACGCCAGTCGATCCGCCGCTGGCGAAAGAGCGCCACCACCACCTGTAGTCCTCCATGGACAGCTGGAAGTAGGTGAGGGCGATGGTGATGCACGCCGTCACGACGATGAGAATCAGGAAGACGAGAGCGAGAATTCCCCAGAGCGTGTAGGAGTTGTGGCCCCACACGGACGTGTAGATGTAGTACAGCTCTGCATCACACCGTCGACGCGCGGTTAGTACTTACCGCGCTACCCCACCATCACACGAGAGACCAGCAGCAGAACAAAAGAGGGGATGGGCAACCGATGTAGATGGCCGAGAACGGAAGGAAACCGGCCATGATCATCTGCACGGGAGCTTGCCTATACCACGGAATGGAGGGAATTTGCCTGGAGAGACGAGAACACCATCGATAATGAGTAAAGAGGGGAAGGAGAAGAAGGGCAAGTGGGCAGCTGAGGTGTGCCTACCTCGGGGCCATCTTGGTGCGGCACGGGGCAGCGAACTCGGTGGCGCCGAGCCTCCTTCCGGCAATGCCGCCAAAGACGGTCAGGGGCAGGCCCACTGCACATGAAGAGGAGGTGTGAGATTGTGGCACCACGATGTCAAGTGTGGAATGAATAGGAACGCAGGCGGGAGCTATTCGTAGTATCAATATATAATATATATAATATATATATTCGTCGTATCTAGAAAGAGAAAGAAATAAAATAGAAAGAAATACATACCAAAGACCCAGATGAGGCACACGGTGACCACGGCCCAGAAGGAGATGGCAGTCGTGGTGCCATACGAAAGCGCCGTGCTGTTCACGAAGGTGAACACGGAGAGGAAAGGAACGGCGAAGAGAGACGCGCAGAGAAGAATGTTCCACGACCACTTTTGGCCCTGCATCTGTCGGAAGAGGCGGGCGGAAACACCGCCGGCGACGGCGGAGGTGAGGGCGTAGAGGACGATGGTGGCGGTGTAGAGCGAGCCGTGGGAGCCGGGGTAGAACATGCCCACGAGGGCCAGGAGGAGCAGGCCGGCGGCGATACAGAGGAACTGGGCGCCGGTGCCCACCATGGCGCAGAAGAGGTTCTTGGCGGGAGGGAAGCGGAAGACGTCGCCGTGCACCAGCTTCCAGCCGTAGTCCTCTTCGTCGGCCTCCTCCTCGTTGTAGCGCGAGTAGTCGCTCTTGAGGACGCGCATGATGATGATCGAGAGGAAGCCGGTGAGGAGGATCACCAGCACGAACGAGTTCATGATCGACAGCCAGTGGATCTCCATCTCCGAGTTGAAGAAGAGCGAGGGCAGGTAGACACGGTCCTCGAAGGGCGTGTCGGTCTCGTGCCACTTGACGGCGTAGGTGAAATGCACCGACTGCTCGTTGGGCGTCAGCTCGTTCAGCTCTACCACCTTGCGCAGGTCGGACGTCACGTTTACCGCGATGACCTGTCCGTATTGCAACAACAACAACGACGACACGACGCCGATGCCAGCACGTTTCCGGTGTTAGACTAAGTAGCGCGGTCAGTCACGGTGACTGGTGCTGAGGGACGAAAGAAGAAAAGATGGAACAATAAAAGGATGAAGCTCGGGCCGTACCTGATTCTTGTTATAGAGGACGTTGAACTGGACGTGCGTGAAGAGGTAGTGCTTGTCTCCGTCCACAGTGCCGATAAAGCCGTGAACAGGCAGGTCATCTGTGGCAGGATCACGCCATTGATGAGACAGAGATTGTGGCAACAAGAACAGAAATCGCTTGAGATGGACGAACCGCAAAGCAATTCGAAGTAGTAGTATTCCTCGATGGCCTTCTTGAGGCGGGTCACCTCTTCGACGGTGAATTGCTTGCTGCACAGGGGCTTATCCTTCTCCTCCACTGATTGGGTGGGATGCAAGAACGGATTAGTCGTGAGGCCACAAGGCCAAGGAGACGCAGTATCTGGACGAACCTTTGAATTTGAGCACGTAGAGAGACTTTTTGAATTCATCACCTTCGAGGCTCTCGCCCAAGTTGAAGGTTCGGTCAGGAGAGCGCTGCTCCTTGGGTGGAGCGCACACGGGAAGAGAGTAGTAGCCATAGATTTCCGAGGGATTGGCGTAGGGGCCGATCGTGTTTACCAAGAAGGGGATCACCTCGCCATCCTTGTATTCGTAGTTATCTTCATCAGCCCTCACCACGAATGGAGAAAGGGCGCAGAACAGGAGCACGAGTGTGAGGAAGGTTCGCCGTGAGCGCAATCTGCGGCCTTCCATCTTCTCTGGGCGAATTCTTTGTGCTGTGGGACGTGGCGGACACCTTTCATTTTGTTTTATTTTGATTTCTTTTGTTTTATTTTTTGCCGGCCACTTTTTGGCGGGAAGACCAGGCAACACAAACACCTCCACACCGAAAAGGCCTCGAGCAACTCAAGTAAATTGACGAGATGAGTGGCAATCGGGAAGAGCTAGCCAAGCGCCTTGCGGCATGGTCGAGAGATGAACTTGGGCTCTCCTCTTCCAAGGACAACTTGCCCACCGCCTGCCCCAACAAAGAGGAGCTGAAGATTCTATGCCGAGGCAACATGGTACACGCCACCTGTACTGAATGAAAATCAACCGCCACCCTCCGATTTTGAAGTGCCTCTCGACGCAAATCATCAGCTTTCGGTGTGGGCGTTTTTCCTCGAGCGCGTACGTTCACCAGAGAACGTGGCCGACGTGCGAGCCAACATTCTCCTGTACTACCCTCCTCCCCCTGCAACAAACCATGTGGAAAGCCAGCGCCATGACACCACAGCATTCTCTGTCTGGCAAGGACCTTGCATTCTCATTCCAACCCGTTTTTTTGGCTTCCAGCCAACACAACAAGAAGAAGCTCGCGCGAGCGGCAGCGCGAGAACAAGAACTGAAGAAGCTCAAGGCACAACGGAAGACCGTTTCGTCGTCACTGAGCGCTGTGCGCGCTAAGCTAGAGAGCGTGGAGAAGGAGGTGCATGCCCTCAAGCAAGGGCTGGTGCAGAATGGTACTCTCATCGCCGCCCCCTCTTCACCACATTCAGCCGCGAAGCCCAACCTGGCGTGTTAATTCCATTCGCTCCACGCCATCATCCACGCCCACGCCACCTGCCAGACAAACAGATGCGCGAGCAAAAGAATCGGGTCGAGGCGATGGAAAAGCGAGCGCTTGCGTTGGCTGCCCTCGACCAGAAGACGCTCACCGACACGCTGGTGGTCAAGGAGTACATCACCAGGCTCAGCCAAGCCCTCAACGGCCCTGCTCAGTCAGATGAGGGGTATTACGCTCGTTTGCTCGCCTTTCTTCTTCCGCATGGTCGTCTCAACTCCATTGTTGGCGGTTGTCTTCGCGCGCAGGGAGCATTCGAGCACAACCACCTATGGAACCAAAGCTGCGAACAGCGGCATGTCGTTGCAGACCGGGTCGCTGGTGCGTGATCGTCGGGCCTTGAGCGCGCGCGATCAGCAAAGATCACTCACTTGGCGTTGGCTCACTTGCAGCAATTAACAACAACACCGGGTTGCTTCTGTTGCGTTTTGAGCAGATGCGAGTCCGAGAAGCGTGGGAAGGTATGCGGGGAGACATTGCGCAGGCCCTCGAATCCGGCGACCTGCGCCAGCCCGATGCGCTCGCCCTGCAACGGCACGCGCGCAACCTGGGCTGCCTCGACGGCGGCGAAGCGCTGCGCTGTATTGCCGCCATAGCCGCGCAGGATCTCGCCTTGCTCGAGGAGGTACCGCCACGCCACCCGTGCTCTTCGTGGCCACGTCACCTTTTTACAAAAAGTGCCCCGTCGGGACTATGTGTGGACTGACTCGCTGCGTTGGCCGCCGCAGTCCGACATGTTCGCCGACGCCTATGACTACGGGGAGGTGCGCTGGCGCATCAAGCTGGGGCTGGAGGCGCAAGAACTCCGCTTCGTCGAGACGCAGGCCGTCGTGAATGAGGCGCGCGCCACCCGCCTCCTCTGCGAATCGCTCCTGCAGCAGCAGCCGCAGCCGCCTCTGGCGCACGACCTCGACAGCGGAGCCCGACGCCTTCGAGATGCCGAGGTGGAGCTTGAGGGCGTCAAACTGGCGCTCAAGACCCTCGGCGACTACATCCGGAAGATGGAGCTGGTCAAGGAGGCGCACCAGCGCCAGCTGGCGCCCCTGCAGACCAAGGTGGCCGAGATCCGCCGGTTCGACGTGGAGCACCGGGACAAGCAGAAGTCCGTGGCCTGGCTGGCCGCACGTGTCGCCAGGGAACGAGCCCTGCTTCCGGGCGAACAGGTTCGGCGACCGACCTCCCCCCCACCTCCGGCATTTCCCCCCGTGCTTGGACGGAGGATTACCAAGTGGTATTCCTCCTTCGCAGACCAAAACGAAGCTCGTCGTTCGCCAAACGCTCAAGGCCTTCCGCTATCCGCTACCGGAGGCTGTGCGCTCCCTGCGGCGCTGCCTCGAGCCCGTGCCCGCCCTTCCACTCGCTCCGATCCCGTTCTACCCGACGTGGTACCCAGCTTCTCTCTCTCTCTCTTGTTTTTGCGCTTATTACTTGGAATCGGCCAGGCGCCATTGCTCACCTTCCTGTGATCCTTGTCGCGCAGGGACGCCTCTCTCCTCGGAGCGCTTTCGGTGCCCGCCTACAGTGCGCCGAGCAGCCTCTTGCCTCGCGCCGCCGACATGAAGTACAGCGAACGTGCGGAGGTGGTCAAGGCTCAACATTGGACCCAGCTCAGTGGCATGGGCGAGAAGGAGGGAGAGGAAGCCCTGGCCAGGCAGAGCAAGAAGAGGGCGGCCACGCTGAAGGGTATGTGCGTGTTAACGCCGATGGCTGACACTACGGAGCCGAGGCTGACAAGTGCACACTTCTTGTGATCGTCGTGCTGCGCTTCCCAAACAGAGGTGAGCAAGGTGCTGGCCGCTCAACGGAAGATCCAAGAGGAGGTGTGGATACCAGCGCTAGACGGGTGCGAAGGCAACGCGCGTGGTGCCCTGAAGCAAGTGCCGGCTGTGCACCAGTACATCCAGCACTGGTACGCCACGCCACACCGGAAAACTCAGCAGCGATGATGGTCCCTCGGCCACGGGTCGGTGCTAATCGCTCTCGGCCGACAGGTGGGAGCAGCCAGGTCAGTTCTCGGCGCCGTTCGTGCGGGTGAAGGGGAAGAACGTGGAAGAGTGGCTACAGGTCATCCGCTGCCAGCCCGCAGCATCGCTTTCACCCATGTAGCGCTGCTCCACATCATGATAACAGAGTTGCGTTTCCCAAAACAGTGTGTCCGAGCTGCGTGTAAGGGAGGGCGTGAGGAGCGGGAAGCCAAGGATGCGAGAAAGAGTTTGTTTTTGAGTATTTATTTGATCTGGACATCGAACCCTCCACGCTTAGGCGGACTCCGTGGTGTCGGCCTTCTTCTTGTCGCTCTTGGGCTTCTGGACGTGCGTCGCCTTCTCGGTAAGGATGACCTCGATGTGGCAGGGGTTGGACATGTAGGGGTTGATCCTACCGTGGGCACGGTAGGTCCTCCTCCTCTGCTTCTGGGCCTTGTTGACCTGAACCCACGAAACGTAGAGGGCGTCCACATCAAGACCCTTGACCTGGAGATGGGAAGAGTGATGAGCCCAATGCAGCAGGAAAAAAATCACATTACTCCGTTGAAACGATTGGACCAGCAATTCGGGGAGTGTTACCTCAGCGTTGCTCTCGGCGTTCTTCAAGAGGCCAAGAATGAACTCAGCGGACTTCTTGGGCCAACGGGCCTGGGTGGAAAGGTGGTGCTGCTTGGCCTGAGCGTGCCTGCCAACGCCGCCGTTGTACCTCCTGAAAGGCACGGCCTGCTTGTGCTTGACGACATCCTCGAGGAACTGGACGGCCTTCCTGTAGCCAAGACCCTGGATGGCGGCAGCCGTCTCCCTGGTGTTCTTGAAGTGAACACGGAGGTCGGAGCCCCTAGCCTTAGCGGCTAAATAGAAAGAAATCACGCCAGGGGTAAGCGAAGCCCACGCATGTAATCTTGATTAACCATCCAAGGGCATGTTCGAGAAGCTTCGTAGCGCAACGTACCCTTAGTGGGGTTTTCGGGTTCCCTGCCGTAGATGCCTCTGCCCATGGTGATCGATAGAAGAGAAAGAAGAAGGGGGCGGGGGATACTGATGGCTCCGCGAAGAGAAGAAAGAAAGAGCAAAATCCGTCGTCCCTGGATTATTCTAGGCAGTGTGTGTCGACAGAAATAAATAACATTAAAAAATCTTTATTGAAACTTGCTGCTCGCACAGTTCCCCAGCCAGCCGTCGCGCACCCAGAGGCCACGCGCGCGTACACACACGTGCGGAACAGTCACTAGTGTGGTCCCACTTGGGGAAGCGTGCGCCGAGCCGGCTTGGTCGTGTCTTCGATGACCTCTCCCTTGAGCCGTCCGAAGTTAGGGTGTGCGAAGTTGCCTTCACAGTACGCAGAGATTGGTTAGCTTGCGCCTCATCAGGCTCAAAAGAAGGGAGGCGTAGTACCGGGCTTGAAGATGCTGAGCATCACGTTGTGAGGGTGGTGGTAGATTGTGACAAAGTCGCCCACCTTGAAGTCAAGCTGCGTGTTGTTGATCCGATCCCACCAGGGCACATTCCAGTTGACCTGAGTCTTCTCGATGACTCTACCGAGCACCTTGTACCTGTACGTGACCCTCTGCGACCAACGAGCGCGCGCGCGCGCACACACACACAAGTCGCGCAGGCCACACCACCCACGGAGGTTCACCCCACACGTGTGCCGCTCGACGTCAGCTGACAATGCACTCCACAGTCCCACTAAACAAAGGCGCGGTGCGCACCCGTTTGTTGGTGCCCTCAATCGGGACGACTTCGACGATCTTGGCCTGGAGGGTGGGCCAGTTGCGCTGCTCCCAGGCTTGCGCGGCCAGGGTCGACACCGGAAAGACAACGAAGAAGAAGCCCACGGAGAGATACACGGCCAGCCGCATGTAGCGGCGCTTGATGGACACCGCTGCCGACCGCATCTCCGAGAAGCTCTTGGGTCCTGGCGCAAACTGAGCGCCCATCTGTGCGTAGTGTCGCCTCTGGCCGCCGACGACTCTCGCCACTCTCTAGTTTTGGTTTTACAAATTGTTATTTTCTGCACCGCGGTGGGCCTGGCGTCGGGCTGAAAGAGAGCTGGGGGGGGAGGGCGTGCGCGTGCGCGTACCGTCATGGCGGAGCCAGCAGGGATGGCAGTGCCTGCAACGAACCCGACCAGCAAAGCCCCCTTGGCGGAGGTAGTGGTACGCCACGCAACGTGGGCGCCCCAAGGAACAGCGACCAAGGGCAATCCAGCTGCCATCGATCTGCGCATCATCTCTTCAAGTTATTGTTGACCGGTCTCTCTCAGCGGATGGCGTGCGGCGATCGAGAGGATGAGTAAGGGCGATTGTTGGTCGCTGAATTTCTTTTTCCTTTTCCCGCTTTATTACAAGAGAAATCACAAAAGGAAATGCCGTAGCTGGACGTGGCCAAGTCGACGTCGGCAAGGACTCAACAAGCAGGGGACACGACATCTGCGTGTCGATTGATTCTCTCTGCCCGCCTTCTGCGTCAGGTAGTTGTGGACTCCATTGCGGCGAAATGGAAGAGCCCCTCCCATCATATCCCTCTGGCGCCCAGCAGCATTCATGGCACTTGGGCAAGGCAGCAGTGCACATCGTGATTGGTGAAATCGAAAATGTGGTGGCTGCCATGCGCTTGAACAGTCGATGGGGCTCAGGGCCTCGCCTGGTATCATTCCATCTCCCACTCGGACTGTGCCCCCCACCCCCCAATCTCGTAGCGCCTTTTGTGTCACACCCACCATATCTTGTGCAGGTTTCCCAACCCGAGAGCCCTCTCCTCCAAGGCTTCAAAACGCTTCGTGCCACACTCTCAACCACCCACGGTACAAAGCGTTTCTTTATCCTGCTCCTCTGCTCTCCGCAGTCCCGTTGTTGGTTCTCTCTCACGATGATGCCGGTTCGTGCTGGCGTGTTTCGCTTCGCTTCGCTTCAGACCTTGCCGCCCTGGAACCGCTCGCATACCTGAAGCCCTTCCTGGGCGTCATCCGATCGGAGGAGACCAGCGGTCCGATCACCGGTGTGGCACTCTCCTCCGTCAACAAGTTCCTCTCCTACGGCTTCATACGTACGCACACGCGCACACTCACACGCACACGCGCACACGCACACGCGCCCTCTTTGTCGCTCTTCGCGGCGTATGCATCTGGGTGAATGATGAGCAATCGATCGACGCTGGCCTCCCACTTCCCACGCTCACGCGCCAATCTCCAAATAGACGAGGGCACGCCCAGTGCGGCCAAGGCGATGAGCACCATCACCGACATCGTCACCCATTGTCGCTTCGAGGCCACGGCTCCCGACTCAGACGAGGTCGTGCTGGCCACCATCCTCGATGTGCGACGCATCCCTCTTCTCTCCCTCCCCGCCCTCTTTCTTTTGCCGTGCGGCGGCGGCGGCGGCGGCTTACGCGTGAGTGCGCCCCTGCATGGGATCGTGTTGCGTTGGCGGTGTAGGTGCTGCTGATGTGCCTCAAATGTCCCGCCGGCTTCCTGTTGAGCGACGACATGGTGATGGAGATGATCCAGACCTGCTTCCGCATGAGCGTGCAAACTCGCATGAGCGGTACCACTCCCATCTACTTTTTCCATTTCTATTTCTACAACTGTCGCAACACCCCACGTCGCGCTAACCCCCCCCCCCCCCAAATCCGATTCACTCCGATCCGATCCGCGGATAAAAACACAACCAAAACCAAAAAGAACTGCTGCGCAAGCGGGCGGAGCGTACGCTGGTGGAGATGGTGCATACGGTGTTCCTCAACAGCGCCAGCTACTTCACACCCACCTCGCGCCCGCCCGAGGCCGTGCTCCCCTCGCCGGACCAGGGGCCGGCGCGCCCGTCGGCCTCCCCCTCCGCCGGCGCACCCGACGGGAGTACCGGCGAGTCCCCGGAAGACGCGGGAGAAGGAGGCAAGGAGTACATAAACCCGCGCGGCGTTCGCTTCCGTCCCACAGCCTCGGGCGAGGAGAGCGGCAAATCTCAAGGTCCGGCGCTACTCTTGTCACGCGCTCGAGTGTGTGTCTTTTTGCTCATTTGACTGACACACACGACACACGCACGCACACAACACAGTGCCGACGCATAAGCCCTACGGCGTGCCGTGCATGGTGAAGCTGTTCGGCTTCATCTGCTCGCTCATCCAACCCACGCGAGCCAATTCGGAGCCCATTCGGCTGCTCGGGCTGAGCCTGGTCAACATCATCCTCGAGACCCAGCCCCCCGAGGCGCTCTTCCCCGGACTCCTGCCCACCATCCAGGACGAGCTCTGCAGGCACCTCATGCTGGCACGAACCCCTCCCCCCTTGCTCCAAGGCCTTACCCCCAACAACTGGCCCTCTGTCGTAGCTGACAGCTCACACTCGCGCAGAACCTGATGACGAGCGATTTGACGATCTTCACCCTCACGCTGCGGACCTTCTACCACCTCTTCGTTTCCTACAAGGCGTCCCTCAAGCTGCAGATGGAGGCCTTCTTCCTGTGCCTCCTCAACAGGTACCGTGGCCTTCTTCCACGTCGAGGCCTCCTTCGGTACCCCTGGTTGACGAACGCCGTGCTTTCTTTCTCCGGTTTTGGTGTGCGTGTGCGTGTGCGTGTGCGGTGCCAGTGTCATGGAGAGCAAGGCGTCGAGCTACGAGAAGCAGGAATTGGCTCTCGAGTGCCTGGTGGAGTTCTGCGCGGAGCCCGATTTCATGATCGACCTCTTCCTCAACTACGACTGCGATCTCCAGTGCGCAAACCTCTTCGAGCAGCTCTGCAAATTCCTCTACAAAGTA
>NW_004457532.1:895970-896964 GCF_000313135.1 Acanthamoeba castellanii str. Neff
CCTCCTCCCTCCTCCTCCTCCTGCTGGACTCCATCCAGGGCACAAAAGTGCTTTGCTGACTGCCGCGCGCCATTGGGCTTCCCCTCTCTCTCTCGCACGCACCCACCCGCAGAACTCCTTTCCCGTCAGCGGCGCCCTGTACACAATCCACGTGCTGTCGCTGGAAGGCCTCCTCGCCCTCATGCATGCCCTCGCCGACCGCTGCAAGCCCTCTCACCACCACCCCCACCACCACCCCGCCCTTCCCTCGGTAACGCCCCGTCCCTCCCCCCCAATACCCGGATGCATTCCCGGAGAGGTGTGTTTGCCGTGTTGGCAGCCGCTGCTGATGAATCGATCGAACCTTGGCGCGCAAACGCGACTGATCCAGCAGCCTCCCATTTCGGCCGAGGAGCTGGCCAAGAGGAAGCAGATCAAGCGCCTGCTGCTCATGAGCGTGGAGCACTGGAACCCGCCCGCCACGGACGCCGCCCACACCCCGCGCGCCAAGGAGGCCATCCCGTTCCTGCAAGGTATGTTACCATCATCGATCTCTCACGTGGTGCACACGCGTGATGCCACGCCCGTCCATCTGCGTGCTGCTGCCGTGTGTGCCCCATAACTGCGGGCAGCGCCACTGACCTTGACCACCATCCACCACTCACTGACGCCGCCGCTGCTTTGCCGCCATGCGACAGAGTACCACCTGCTGCCCGATCCGCTCGACGAGCAGAGCATGGCGCTCTACCTGCGCAACACGCCCGGCCTCGATAAGGCCTCCGTCGGCCAATACCTCGGAAAGGTGACCCATCCCGCTTGACGTCCCTTCTTCCGCGTGCGCCTCGTGCTTCCCCGTGACGCCTGCCGCTGAACTCTTTATTCCCGCGTGCGTGCCGTGTGTTGCGTGCGTCGTGCGTAGGAAAACGAGTTCAACCAGCGCGTGTTGAAGTCGTATGCTGGCCTGTTCGAGCTCCACGGCACCCCCTTCATCTTTGCTCTTCGGAGCTTCCTCGAA
>NW_004457532.1:897015-898274 GCF_000313135.1 Acanthamoeba castellanii str. Neff
CTTTCCTTTTTTTGTCTGGGCTGGCGGCATACCCAGGCCAAGTCCCCAACCTGCAACAGGTGGTGAAGGCAGAAACCTAACCAATGGTAAGCTGTGGCTAGATGAGGTATGAGTGAATAAATGACTGTTTGTATTTTGTTTTTCAATTTGCTGGTTTCCCCAATGAAAAACATCCTGTTTTACCAGAGAACCAGCAGCACCATCAAAACCTAGAGCAATCCAACCTCAACCTGTGGCCAGAGCAAATGTAAGTTCATATTTGCAGAGCTACAAATAGCCAAGTCAAATTACAGATACAGATTTGAAAATACACCAAAATAAACAGCTCAAAAATGACTGTAAATTTGTGTTGTGCTACAATTGTGAGATTTGACATTTTAGATTTTACAGGGCAGTTTTGAAGATTTGGGTCTGAATCTTTGATATTGACATGCTAGACCGCTGCTGATAAGTGATATTGAGGGACTTGAGTTGAAACAGATTTCATAACAACTTGGAATGTGGTGTTAAAAGTGATTTTATCAGTGTGAGATGGACCTTTAACTTGCAGTCATTTGAAATGAGAGGTCACAAATGACTGGAATTTTTGTTGTGCTAAAATCATGTGAGATTTGACATTTTTGATTTATAGGGCAGTTTTGAAGATTTGGAGCTGCACATGTGATTTTGACATGCTAGACTGCTGCATATAAGTGATATTGAGAGACTTGAGATGAAAATGATTTCATAAAAACTTGGAATTTGTGGAGTTAAAAGTGATTTTAGCAGTGTGAAATGGAGTGGAATTTTAACTTCAGGAATAGTGCTCTAATTCAGCACAAATGTGAAGAATGAAGTTCAGTGCATGTGTGCAACTGACTGAATATGGTGTGAGGTTGTACATGAACTGGAAGTGAGGGCAGCATGTTGACCACTGATTACAGAATTGATGGAGGGGGTGAAAGCAAAAGCAAGGTGCATTTTGAGGAGGAGCACTGACACAAAACAAGGTAGAGTCAGATTTTACTTTGTGCCAACACATCTGTGATAAACAAACAAATGGTAGGTCGAATGTGTAGTCATCACATACATGTACACAATAAAGTAAGCATCCAGTTTTACAGTTTTTGTTGTCATGTACACATACATGATAAAACTTTTGAGATGGAGTGAGCACTTGTCATGGAGGTTCAAAAGGTACATCAAGAGGTTTGCCCAGTCAGCCCAATGTGCCATACACAGGGTGCTGTAACAAACCTCAGGTGCTGTGTGCAATATGC
>NW_004457532.1:898325-898928 GCF_000313135.1 Acanthamoeba castellanii str. Neff
CTTTCCGTCATCCTCAACTGCCCCATCATCGCCGCCATCTCCGTCGGTGCGCCCTTCCCCCCCCACCACATCCCGCCCACACCTCTTCTTTCCTCCTATCCTCCCTCCCCCCCTCTTCCTCCCCTCCCTTTAGAGTCTAACCACCGGTGTCGACCGCGTAATTGACAGTGTTCGACACCTCGTACGAGGACCACATCGTCCAGAAGGCCCTCGGCGGCTTCAACCTCTGCGCCCTCATATCGGCCCACTACGGCCTCTCCGACGTGTTCGACAATCTCGTGGTGCGTGGCTCTTCTTCTTCTTCTTCTCTTCTTCTTCTGCGCGCTGCTCCTCTCCCAACGCTCTCGCCTTTATGCGGCGCAGCAATGACTAAAGCACGGATGGTGGCGGGCCGCCAACACGATGCGTCCACAACAACAACAGATCTCCCTGTGCAAGTTCTCGACGCTGCTGTCGCCTCCCGGGGAGAAGCCCGTGGTCGCATTCGGCCGGAACAAGAAGGCGCAGCTCGCCACTAAGACCGTCTTTGCCATCGCCCAGCAGCACGCCAACCACTTCCGCGAGGCCTGGAAATACGTATATACTTATTTACACCCACCAGCC
>NW_004457532.1:898979-900822 GCF_000313135.1 Acanthamoeba castellanii str. Neff
ACCTTAAGGGCCCTGTTCCATGCTCCAGGAGTGGTGGAGTATGTTATTTCTACTCTAACTCTTCACCTTTGTTTTGAGTCCTTGCTAACTGTTCCCCTTTTCCAGTCTTATCAAGGAACTCAATTGCCTTGTTCCAGAGGGTCAGGTGTTCATCTCCCTTGACAACCTCAACTCTGGTGCCTTCAGGGAATTGAGTGCCAACAACATGATTGCCATGCTTTGTCATTATAAGTGCTATCAACACCAAGCCCCTTCCAAGAGTATGTCCTTTCTTTTTAGTTCTTTTGTTCTTCTCCCCACAAGTCTAACTACTTCCCTCTTGCCAGAGAACTTCTGGTCACTAATCACCAACCACTGGAGCATGATCAAAAGGCAGATGGAGGCCTTTCATCAGGCCATTCATGCAGCCACAGAGGCTGACTGCTGCTGCAAAGATCCTGAGGAGCTTCGCCACATCTGGGACCAGATCTGCATTGCAGAATACATTGCACCACACAGTAAAAACATTGAGATTGAGCAGCCCCACAGCATCACCTCCAAAGTTGTCAACACATTCCACAAGCACCCATTCCAGTCAAAACTTCTCAGCAATGAGGCAGAGGAGACCACACCTCACCAGTTACAAGGGGAGATTGCACATGCCACCACAGCTTCTCAAGCAGAGGAGGCATCCCTTGCCTCAACATCCACAAGCAAACAGCGCCAGCGTCTTTCTGCGTTGGCCAAGGGGAAAATGGTACAAATCAACTCCTTCCTGTTCCAATTCACACCCCATTACTTTCACTTACACCACTATTATCTTACTTCAGCCCACAGTACCCACTGCCACTGAAGCTTCTGGCACCACTCCAACCACCCCAACCAGTATGTTTTCATTTTGCTGGTAAAGTTCCAAGCTCACCACATGCTTGTTCTTTACAGCTACCAAGAAACGTGGCAAGGGTAAGGCTGAAGAGGAAAAGTTGCCATCTACCATCAAGCACAAGGCAGAGCTTGCTCTCCAGAAAAAGTATCTCCCCCAATTCACTAAGCTGCTCACCAAGCTTCTTGGCCAACCAATGCAATTCCATGAATGGCTGGTGTGTTTATTGGCCTGCATTGCTTTCCTGATGCGCATTGGTTTTTTATTTGTTGACACTTTTCCTGATGTGCATTGGTTTTTCACTTATTCCTGTTGTCCACTGGTTTTTTTCTTCCACAGGTGTTGATCTACATGCATGACTTTACCATCCACAGCATGGACATTCCTCTCAACATTGATGATGCAGCAACTCACCTATTGAAGTCTTATGGTGTTGGATTCTACATCTCCTCATCTCCCTCCAACATTGCCAATGCCATCACCTCACTTGAGTCACACTCCACCCTCCAGGTCTTCTGCCTACTCCACTTCTACTACAGCTCCCCAACTTACTCCAGCTCCATGCCCACCTCTGAACCTCTTGTCAGTGGCTTTGATGTTCTCATCTTCAGCCACAAGAGGGTTAACATGTCCACCATCTGGCATCCTCTGGCCAGTGACACCATCCCTGAACCCTTCTGCTATCTGCACCACATCCCCATCCCACACCCAACACATGAGGTTGTCCACTCTGCTCCTGCTTTCCTCACTGCTCAATCATCAGTCTGCACCCCACTTCACATCAGCCTCTACAGCTTCCTCATCCAGAGCTTAGAGCTTCCCAATCCTTCTCCCCACCCCATCACATCGCCCACCACCCCCTACCACATTCTCTATGAGGCAAATCCCACCTACTACCTCTCCTTCTGTGCTGCCCTTTACTCCAGCTTTGTCTGCCTCTCCTCTACCCCCATAGCAGAGGGCAACATCTCCTCTCTTGGC
>NW_004457532.1:900901-906885 GCF_000313135.1 Acanthamoeba castellanii str. Neff
CCACACAGCCACACAGCCACACAGCCACACACCCACCAGCCAATACTTTTACCCCGCTGCCTCAGCGACCGCTGTTTCCACTGACCGCCGTGCGCTCGGGGTGGCGCAGATCTTGAACTGCGTGCTGAGCCTGCAGAAGCTGGAGCTGCTGCCGGCCCTGGCGGACATGCACCAGCAGGTGGCCGGCGAGCAGCCCTCCCCGTCTCCCGCCGCCCGCCGGCAGAAGCAGAAGCCCAGCTCGGGCCTCCTCTCCAGCTTCACCTCCGTCTGGTTCTCCGACAACACACCCGTACGCCCCCGCCCCCGCCCCCTTCCTTTCGCTTGTCCTTCCTTGTCGGTGCACATCCGCGCGTGTCGGTGTCTCCCCTAACCGGAGAGATACGTCTCTCTCTATCTCTCACGCACACGCACGCACACGCACGCGCACGACACACACAACTAACTACACACGACACACACACGCACACGACACACAACCAACTACACACGACACGCACACACGACCAACGACACACAGGACGAGCCCTCCGCGGAGGACCTGGAAGCGGAGAAGGAGACCGTGCAGTGCATCAACCAATGCAACCTGCGCGCCATCATCCTCGACACCAAGTGCGCACTTTCCGCCTCCACTGCACATCCTCCCGCCGCCGCCGCCTTGCCCGAGCAGCGCATGCAGCCTCACTCTCTTCTTCGTTCTTCTTCGTTCTTCCATGGGCTCCTTCTCACCGCATCGCGTCTCTCGCGCGCGTCCGTTGGGGGGGGGTGGGGTGGGTGGGTGCGCCACAGGAACCTGCAGGCGGATTCGCTGATCTACCTGCTCAAGGCCCTCATCCTGGCCTCGGTGCGTCCCAAGGAGAAGGAGGCCGTGCCCTTCGACGAAAAGGTTGGCCCCCAAACTTCCACTCGCACCTCGGCACCTTGGCTTGGGGGTGGGCCAGCATCCCCCCCGTACGACCCACGTGCTGACGCGCAAATCTCCGATCATATGGCTCGTTCGTGTGCCGCCGCCGCCGCCGCCGCCAGCTGGCCATCTTCTGCCTGGACCTGGTGACGGCCATCACCTACCTCAACCAGGAGCGGATCATCTTCCTCTGGTACCGTGCGCGCGCGCGCGTAATATCTCGGCAGAAGCAGCAGCAGCTTCGTCGTCGTCGTCGTCGTCGTCGTCATGGCTGTGCGCACCTGCGTTTCCGTGACTAACGCATACATCGTGCTCGTGCGCGTGTGCCTTGCGGCAGGGTGCTGGTCTACGAACACTTCGCGGGCCTCCTGGGCGGCGCCACCTCCGCCACGTTCCTCACCGAGCGCGCCGTGTCCAACCTCCTCTTCCTCGTGCGTGTTCCCTTCCCCTCTCCTCTCCTCCTCTCTCTCTCGACCGAGCCCCCCCCCCCACACCTCACCTCTCGTTGGCTGCGTCGCCCGCACACAACAGTGCCAAAAGTTGGGAGGGTCGGACTTTGGGGAGCAGCTCATCAAGTCGCTGCAGCTGCTGCTCAAGCTCAACCCCGCTGTCACCGCGTCGCTGGCCGACCTCATCACGACCGGCACCAGCCGCATCCTCCACGCCCACCCTCGCCTCCTCAGGTACGCCCCCCCCCTCTCCCCCTCTCCCCCGGTCTCCTCTCCTCTCCTCTCCTTGCCCATCTACTATAGTACGTACCGACGTTGCCGATGACTGGCTGACATCCGTGCGTGCCGCCCGCATTGCTGCCTGCTTTGCGCAATGGCTTCCTGCCCGGTAGGTCGCCGGTGGCGTGGCCCACGCTGCTGTCGCTGATCCGGTTCTCGACGGACTACCCGAACAGCTCCATCGTGGCCTTCAAGGCCCTCAACGGCCTCATCCTCGCCGACAAGGCCCTTGCCGTGCGTGCCCCCCTCCTGTGCCATTGTTCCTTTTCTAACCCCCCCCTCTCTTTTTTCCCCACCCGCTGCGTCTGCTGCTGTGCTCCTGTCTGTGGTCATTTCCGACTGCGCGCGTAGCCGGAGCAGCGGCTCATCATCACCGACAACTTCTTCTCCGTGTTCAACACCATCAAGGCCTTCGCCCGCAGCAAGGCCTGCCCGTACCGCCTCCTCCGCTGTCCCCCCGTGCAACCCCCTCCCCCCATGCTCACCACGTTAGGCCGGTTGTTGGCCCGGTTCTCTCCTCTTTTTCTCTTCGCTCTTCTCTTGCTCGGTGGGTGGTGGGTGGTGGCTGCTGCTGGTGGCTGGTGGGTGGTGGTAGGCCCTCGCTGGCGATTGAGGCGATGGAGTGCCTCTACAGCCTCTTCTGCCGCCTTCCGGACGTGGTGGAGCTCGTGCCCATGGCCACCATCCACGAGGAGAGCAAACACACCGGCGCCACGCCGCCCCCCGCCAACGAGGCCGAAGCCCGCGCTCGTACACGTTCACCCCCACCCCACCCACTATTCTTCCCCGTCTCATGTGGGAGCTGGGCGTCGTGCTGATGGCGCCCGCGTGCTCGTGTGTGGTGTGTGTGTGTGTGTGGTGCAGTGTGGGGCTGGAGCCGATACTGGGTGCCCGCCTTGCAGGACGTGGGCGAGATCTGCAAGGAACCTCGCCTCGAGGTGCGTGCACCCCCCCTCGGCCTTTATATCTCTCGGGAGAGGGGAGGGCCACTACCACCACCGCTACCGCTACCACCACCGCTACCACCACCACCACCACCACCACCACCACCACCACCACCACCACCACCACCACCACTACGGCGGGGCTGCTCACTGTGCGCACTCTGGCGGTGCTGGTACTGGATGGGTCGGGTGGGTGCAGGTGCGCCACTACGCGATCGTGATACTGCAGCGCGCCCTGCTGTCGCCGGCCCTGGCACGCGCGCCCCCGCAGGCCTGCTTTTCCTGCTTCCACCAGGCACGCCCCCTTTCCTCCGCCTCCGCACGTGAGCGGGAGGGCCTGACGACGGGTGGGCGGGCGGTACCGGATACCGGGCGGTGTGTGTGTGTGTATGTGTGTGTGTGTCTATGCAGGTGATATTCCCGCTGCTCAAGGAGCTGCTGGTCCCGCGCCCGACGGCCCGCGCCGAAGCGGCCGCACTCGAGGAGACCCGGCAGCGCGCGTCGGCCCTCGCCTCCAAGATATTCTTGCAGTGCGCAGCCCCTCCCCATCGATTCACTCGTCTGCGGGCTCCCGGGTGTGGGTCATGAAGGTACCCAATGTGGAAGGTAACGCCATGTAATGCATGGGTGCCCCCAGGTACATGAGCAACATCATGGGCAGCGATGGCTTCGAGGACCTCTGGATGCTGCTCCTGGACTACACGGAGCAGTACATGAATACCAACTCGGAGCTGCTGGTACGCCCCCCCTCCCCCTTCCATCTCCGCCCGCCCGCCCGTCGCGACGATGATGACGACGACGGGTCTTTGCCTTACATCCTCATCCGTCTGCTGGGGGGGGCGGCTGCTGCACTACTATGCACGCAGGCCGAAGCCGTGACTGAGTCGCTCAAGAACACGCTGCTGGTCATGTCCGCCTCCAACGTCCTCCAGCCTTCCCGTAACCCCCCCCCTCCTCCTCCCTCGCCCCAAATCCCCTCCTGTCGTGCCGCGACCTCCCTCCTCCGTGCTGCTGCTGCTGCTGCGTGGTGGCTGCGTGGCGCTCACGTGGCTGCTGCTGCTGGTGGCTGGTGCAACTCTGCAGAGGGCCACGGGCAGCAGCAGCAGCAGCAGGAGGAGGGCATCTGGGAGAAGACCTGGCGCAAGATCGACGCCTTCTGCCCCAGCGTCAAGCACGAGTTCCACACCGTCCTGGCCAAGGTACCCCGCTCCGCCTAAGCCCCTCCTTCACGACCGACTGCAGCTTGCCTCACCCCCCCCCCTCCTCTCCCTCGATCGACGCCACCGGTCGGCAGACAAATCCACCACCGGATGCGGCGCCTGCCTCCACCGCCTCGTCGTCGGTCGGCGAGGTTACCGCGACCCCACAGCAGAGCGCGGAGCACCCGCAACAGCCCTGATGCATGGCCGGCCTGGCCTGGCCTGCCTGGTTCCTTCCGATGTCACCACCTCCCCCCCCTTCCACGTGACCGCCGGAGGCGCCTTTTCCGCCACCAAGAAGGCACCATTCTTCTTTTTCAGAGCCCCTCAACAAAAGTTCGTTTTTATTTTTATTCGTTTTTCCAGACCTCCTCTATTTGTACAACAACAATCCCAGGGATGCGCGCCTGGGGTCCACCTGAGTGGCCTCTCCCTCACGGATGTGGCTATCTCACGCGCTCGTGCCGACTCTCTCTCGGGAGGAGATCATTTGCGGATCATTTGCTACTCTACTCCTGCTTGCGGTCCTTGAAGAGTTCGTAGCGCTTCTTGAGGAGGGTGAAGACGAGGCGTCCCTTGTCGTCCTTGGTGGCGAAGAGGGTGACCTTCTTCTGGCCGCGCGCGAGCTCCACGCTGTAGCCCTCGCCCTCCCGCGAGCTCAGGTGGATGTTCTCGATCTTGGCAATGTCCTCGCCCGTGACCAGGTCCTTGATGTTGGTCATCCTCTTCACCAGGGCCGCCCGGCTCGACTCGCCCACCATGAGCAGCGCGCTCTGGTTGGCGAACATGACCTCGCCGAAGGCATCCGTCAGCAGCACCGCCACGGGCAGCGCGTCGAGCATCTTGGCCTTGGCCTTGGACACGACGCTCTTCTTCTTGCGCGGCCTCGCCACCTTGAGGCACACGGTGCCGCCCTCGGCCAGCAGGATGGCCGCCTCCACATCGTCGTCCTCCTTGACCTGGTTCTCCTCGTCGTCCTCCACGAACGAAATGTCCATCGGACGACCGAACGTGCGCTCTGCTCCGGCCCCCCGTCACCCACCAGCCCACCAGCCCACGACACCACGACAACACCTCCAGTGAGCGGGCCAAACCATAGCAAGTGTACTTTGGGGATCGGGAGACGAAGAACAACAACAACCAACAAGTAGAAGAAGAATCGCACCGATCTTCTTGTTGAGCTCCTTGTAGGTGATGAGCCGCTTGATGAGGAAGATGACCGGCTCGTAGCCCTCCACATAGCATTTGACCGGCATCATGTAGTCCCCCTGCGTCTGCTCCATGTTCCAGAAATCCGGCACCTCGTCGCTCACGTCATCGTGCGCTGCCATGTAACCACCCACCGACCACGACCGCCACGGGGGTTTCGCCCAAAGGTGAGACAGCGGCGCACGAGCAGGCGTAGTAGTAGTCTTGGGTGTGGGGTGGGAGGTCCTCCTACTGGGGGCGTGGTAGTCGGGATGGCCGGCCTTCTCCTTCATCTTCTTGGCGGTGTGCTGGACCACCTCCTGGCCGTTCTGCTGCAGCTCGCTGACCAGCTGCCAGATCTGGGCCTTCTCCTTCTTGGTCATCTCCATGCCCACCTTGGCGAATAGGTCCTCCCGCTCCATCTCCAGCAGCCGCGCCCCCGTGATGCCCTGCACCACGAACGCCCGCCCGAACTGGCCGAGCACGTTGGCCTGCAACCACCTATTGATCGATCGATTGAAGTTGGTGGGTTGGTTTGGTTTGGTTTGGTTTGGTTGGTCTGTCGCTTCCCCAATTGTGAAACATGTGGTAGTAGTGGTAGAGGTGTTCGTACATGGCCACCTCGGGGGGCGACCAGGTGCTGGTCTCTCGGGAGGCAAAGTCCTTGAGGAGGGTGACATCCTTCTGGATGGCGATGAAGTGTGAGACGGGTCCTTCCTTCTTGCCCTTCTTGTGCACCGGCAGGATCCTGGCCCGAAAAAAAAACAACTTCGTTTAGCAAAAGAAAAAGAACTGAATTGAGTAGAAAAGAAAAAGAAATGAAAAAGGTTCGGTGCCAGGACTTCACCTGAAGCGGTTCCAGAAGGCCGTGCCATCGCGCCGGTAGTTGAGGATCTCCACGTCGAGGCTCTCGCCGCCCTTCACTGCCGCTCGGATCTTGCCCACCGTGGCCGGGTCCGTGTAGTCTGTTCCCCCCCCCCGAACGGGTCAGGTTCTCCTTCTCTCCCCCCAATTTGGACTGACA
>NW_004457532.1:907027-908455 GCF_000313135.1 Acanthamoeba castellanii str. Neff
CACAACGTACTCCCCTGCAGGAAGCGGCAGTTGCGACCGATGATGTCCTCCTTGGGGTAGAGCGTCATCCGCTCGAACTGGTCATTGGCCCACACTGCACACGCCCCCCACGCTCAAGCGTTGGTACCAAGGGTGCGTAGTAGTACGCAGGGCGTGGGTGGTGGCGTGGTGGTGGTGGGGGGGGGCGAGTACCGATGGGGCAGTCGGGCAGCTCGTTGTCGGTCACGAGGATGCTCTCGAAGACGTTGGTGAGGTAGGGGTACTCGAAGATGATCTGCTTCTGGATCTCCTTCATCCGTTTGATGGAGAGCGGCTTGAACTTCTGGCTGGGCTTCCCGGGCACCGACTTGACGCCCAGCAGCTTGCCCTGCCGCTCGAACTCCTCATTGCTCACTCCGTTGCCCATGGTGCGCTTCCTCTTCTTCCGCTGCTGCTCCTGGTGCTGCTGGTGCTGCTCCTGCTGCTTGCAAGTAGTGGTAGTGGTAGTAGTAGTTGTAGTGTTCTTCTCTCACCAGTGGGTGTTTCCCGGTGGTGATGGCAGGTGGCCGGTGGTTGCGGTTGGAGGCGAATGACGATAAGAAAGAGTCTGCCAGAGAGGCGCCTTGGTAAAACTTGGCTGCAGTTGACTGCCATGGCGCAGGATCAGTGTCCCAGGAAGCAGGAGAGCTCCTGGTGGATTCAAGATCCGGCCCTGGTACCTACGTCAACCCCGTGGTGCATTGGATCTACGCCGGTTCCGTACCCACTCCGTTGCCCATGGTGCGCTTCCAATTCTGGTGTAGCTCCACAGCTCAGATCCACAGCCGGAGATCCGGGTGCTGGGCTACGCGTAGGTGCAAGGTAACGGCCCAGGCCAGTGTTTGGGTTCTCCTTCGTCCTCCCGGATACGGTACACATCCTTTCAAGTCAAAAAAACCGAGCTGCTGGAAATGGGATGACTTAATTTTGTTGCTGTGCATCCATGTGAGCTCGGCTTGTTGCGTCAGGTGGTCGCGCACAGGGCTCCTTGAACTCACGGACCATTGTTTGCTTTGCACTCCGCACCTTCGCACCTTCGCACCTCCACGTTACTACTAAGGCCTTAGCCACCTCCAGAGTGCACCTGTGGTAACCGCCGCCGCCAGAGCCTGCCCGACCGACGACCACAGCCACAACATTTACCATGGCGGACAAGGGCGCCGAATGGAAGCTCGTCAATGTACATGCCGCCTTCGCTTACCGTTGTTGCATTTTCATCCCCCCCCCAATGCACGATTACAACGTTGCCGACATAATGTTGGTGTGTGGGCTTCATCATTGGGGAACAGCTGCTGTGCCGGGACACCCGCGCGCTGAGCGTGGTCCTAGAGTTCCTGCGCCTCTCGGAAACGCCCGTGGACGACATCGCCACGGCCCTCGCCTTCCTCTCGGCCGCGTGTGGGCAGGGGC
>NW_004457532.1:908528-909784 GCF_000313135.1 Acanthamoeba castellanii str. Neff
CCCACTCGCTCCGCGCCGCCATCAACAAGAACAAGCTCTCCACCGCATGGACGAATAGTTCGTCAGCGAGCCGCCCGAGCCAAGGCACGTGCGGGCATGCGCTGTGTGCCCTGCGTGTGCGTGTTGTGCGCGTGTCGTGTTTCGCAGCTCCTAACGGCGGGCGGTGTGCAGGTGCCGGTCAAGATCTTCTCGACGAAGCTCACGACGAAGCAGATCGACGATGAGGAGATCGCGCGGCAGCTCACCCTCATGCACTTTGAGCTCTACCAAGCCATCCAGCCCAGCGAATTCCTCAACAAGTCCTGGCTCGATCCTCACCTCCGCTTCAAGGTTCACCGCACACACCGCACACACCGCACACACGACACACATGTGCACAGCCGACTCAATCTCTGCTGCGTGTATGTGTTTGGTTGTGCAGGCGCCCAATGTGATTGCGATGATGAAGGCCTACGAGGAGGTGTCGCTGTGGGTGGCCACCGAGATCCTCACCCAGGACAAGGCCCGCCGACGAGTCAAGCTCATCAAAAAGTTCATCGACATCGCCAAGGTGCGCCCTCCCCCCCCCTTAAAGATACGACCCGTTCGTGCGACCGGAGCGAGAAAGAGTCAAAGCTAACGGTGGCCGGTGCACGACACGACACGATAGCATTTGAGGCAGCTCAACAACTTCCACAGCTTGTTCGCGGTGCTGGCGGGCCTCAACCTGCCGCCGGTCCAGTCCCTCAACCGCGCCTTTTCCGAAATCCCCCTCCAGACCCAAAGCGTACACCACGACAACCTTCGTTCTTCGCTTTCATTTTTCGTTTGTTTTTTATCATATTATTATTATTTGGTTCGCTTCGTTCTTTGGTTCTCACCGCAACGCCGTCCTTCAGGTCTTCTCGGATCTGGTCAAGCTCATACCCCCGCGCGAAGGCGAGGCTCTGGCCTACAAGGAGAGCCTCCAGAAGTCTGTGGATGAAGGCCATCTCCCTCTCCTTCCCTATCTTGGTGCGTCCATCGTCGTGTCGTGCGTGTCGTGTGTGTCGTGTGCGTTTCCCGCGAGAAAAACAAGCGTTCGAAATGTAGCTTATCGTGAGGGTCTGTGAATAACAGACGTGGTGTTGCGAGACATCCTGCTCATCGAGGACGGCATTCCATCGCGCACCAAGGTCCACAACCTCATCAACTTCGAAAAGCGCGCCCGTCTCTTCTCCGTCATCCAGAAGGTGAGCGTGCACCCCCACCCGATTTGCCCAACACTCGGAGAGCTG
>NW_004457532.1:909835-915931 GCF_000313135.1 Acanthamoeba castellanii str. Neff
GCCGCCGGAAGCTCATCCTTGTGGCCAAGATCCTACAGAACATCGCCAATGAGGTATTGCCTCCCTGATCTAGCCTCACAAGCCGCCGTCGATGTGTGTTGACCAGTTTTTCATGTGTGCGTGTGCGTGTGTGTGTATGCGTGTGCAGAACGACCCGTTTGAACATGACGATGCCATGCTAGTGCTGAGCGATTGCATCAAAGACAGCATCTCCTCCGTGAGGGAGTGGACCCACTCCATATTCGTACGAACCATCCACCCCGCCCCGCCCCGCCCCGCCCCACATCCAACCGACCGACCGACCAACCACTCTGCCTGCCTTCGCGCTGTCGCTCGTCTGGTTTTTTTTTGTTGTGTTTTGTGTGCGCAGGCGGCCAAGCTGTCGAACAAGGCCGATGTGAAGAAGGCCAAGCGCGACAAGCTGCTGCCGTACCGGTCTCGGCTGTGCAGCTACCTGCAGACCCACGAGGACGCCATCACGCGGCTGTTCCAGGAGCGGATGGGCGGCGAACAGCGCGAGGAGGAGCGGGACTACGTGCAGATCGCACACTACCGGCTGATCGACGCCATGGACGAGCGGCGGCGGGAGATCGGAGCCGACCCGGTGCTGGCGCAGAGCTTCGAGAAGGTGTGGGAGCGGGTGGAGCGGCGCACCAACCGCCTGCACAAGCTCGACGCCAGCGGCATGTCCTCGTCGGGCTCGTTCCTGGCCGAGTCCTACGGCTCCGGCGACTACCTGCGCACGCGACCGGCCGGCACCAGCACCACAACCGGCTCGTCGCTCGTCATGAGCACCTCCACGGAGATCACCGACGACGACGACACGGGCGCCGACACCGACGACGACTCGTTCGCCATCACCGATGACTCGTGCCTCAGCGAGAAGAGCAGCTGCAGCGCCACCAAGAAGGGCGGTAGCAAGGCCAACGGCGGCCTCTCCCCGACCAGGCGCTCCTCCGCCGCACAGGGCCTGCCCCTCGCCTCCCCGCGCGGCCGCAGCAAGAGCATGGGCGACGCCAGCTTCGGCGGCGGCGGCGCGGCGGGCTCCCCCTCGCGCACGGCCATCTCGCGGGGCGACGCCGACCTGGGCGGGGGAGGCCCCAAGCTCGTGTTCAAGTGCTGGCGCAACAACAAGCGCAAGATCTTCACGGTGCCGGCCAAGGGCATCACCTACGTCAAGTTCGTGCTCTTCCTCTACAAGAAGCTCGACATCGAGAGCCACCAGCCGCTCCGCCTGTGCCACCGCACCGTCAAGTCCTCCGGCGGCGATACCAAGCTGGCCATCACCGACGAGGCCTCCTTCAAGGCCTTCCTCGCCGACCACGGCACCGCCAAGGACGCCACCACCACCTACTCGCTCTGGGTCGAGTGAGCACCCCCCCCTTTCAAGTTTCGCTCGACACCACAACAGTACCATTAGGTGCCCGGCTTTTGTACATACACCCACCCTCCCCCCCTTACGACACAGAAGAGGAGGTGAGAGAAAATACCCCTCTCCCTCCTTTAGACCACCTTTACACTGCTGCGTGCACGACTTGCGCCACCATTCTTTTCTTCTTTTCTGTGCCCACGGGCCACTACCCCGGTGGTGGGCCGTGCCAAGGGGGGCCTTGTGTGTAAAGAATAGAGTGCACTGGAATGGTCTGAAGAGGCAGAAGGACCCGGCAACACAACACCGTGCGGTAGGAAGGGGAGGAAGCCCAGACCCCGCTCGCCATCAGTCGTCGGCCTTGCGGGCGCGCAGGGAGGAGCCCCGGCGGCGGCCCCCAGCGGGCGAGGTTCCCCCCAGCAGCAGCGTGGAGGCAGTGGGGCTCGCAGCTATTAGGGACGCGTCTGTCTCCTCGCACACCGCAAAAGGAAGGATTAAAAAATAAAATAAAAAACAACAACCAACCAAAAACAAAAAATCCACAGATGGCGTCTACGGAAGAGGGTTGGGGCGAGCTGCTGGGTGAAGAGGACCTCGTGGTGTGGGCGGAGGGCAAGTTGACGCCGGTGCCGGTGCAGGAGGTGCTCGCCAACAAACAGTTCGTTGGGCTCTACTTCTCTGCCCACTGGTACGCTCAGCTTGCCCCCCCCCGATAGACTAGCGCACAACATTGGGGGGGGGGCACTGTAGAGAGGAAAAAGAAGACGTGGCAGTGCACGTGGCCAAGGTGCACCTCGAGACCCAACGCTGAGGCTGCGGCTGACGGGGGGGGGGTGGACTACAGGTGTCCGCCCTGCCGCGGGTTTACGCCGCTGCTGGTGGACACCTACAATGAGCTGCTCCAGCAGCAGCAGACGGCGGGGCAGGGTGGCTTCCAGGTCATCTTCGTGAGTTCGGATCGCGATGCTGGCGCCATGGGCGCTTACATGCGCGACGCCGCCATGCCCTGGCCCGCCCTTCCCTTCGGTGACCCACGGTACGCACGCACGCACCTGGCTGCCGTTGTGCGACGTGACCAACGCGCATATCGTCGTCGTCGTCGTCGTGGGCATTCATACGGCCATCACACCTGAGGGAGTCTGTGTGCGTGCGTGCGTGCGTGCGTGCGTGTCTTCGGTGTGTCTGATTCTTAAATTAATTCTTCATTATAATGAATGATCGTAGGGTGGCGGCGCTGAAGGCCAAGTTCCAGGTCTCGTCGATCCCGACGCTGGTCATCCTCAACGGCGAGGGCAAGCTCGTCACCAGGGACGGTCGCGCAGCTGTCCTCAAGTCGGGTCCCGGCGCCTTTGGCAAGTGGTAAGCTGCTTTTTCCATCCATCCATTGGTACCCTCGCCTGCGCGGTTCTCGCATCCGTCGATCGTAATGACGACGACGACGACGATGGACGAAAGCAGAGCACTGACGCGGACATGGGCGTGTCTCGGGGGGGGGAAGGGTGGCGGGAATTGGCTTCGACAGTGACCACGCGGGCGGCGCTGGCCTCCCTTTTCCCTTTCTCGTCTCGGCGGTTCTGTCGTTGGTAGTCGTGGCGGCCCTCATCTTTTCCTCCATCGCTTCGTGAAGCCTACCTCATTCCTTCCCTACATTGAAGCTGTGTAACTTAACTTTTATCGGGTCCTCAGGTGACTCTTCACACACGTGTTTGATCGCACATCATCGTCGATCGTCATCGTTGCCGTCGTTCGAGCCTCCTCGCGTCGTGCTGCCTTCTCGCATGAGGCGGCGGAAGTCTCTCCAACCCACCCGCGTAGGAGGATCCTCGTGTGAGTTGGCGGCTCACTCGGCGAGGGAGTAATAGTAGGCGGCCAGACTCTTCTCGATCCGCACAAAGTCTGGTCGCTGGCCCGGGTCGGGAGCCCAGCAGGCCTGCATCAACTCGCGCAGCTCCTGCCGGCAGGAGGAGAATAGAAGGGGGAGGGAACGCGGTCAGCACCGTGGTGGCGTGTGGGCAGTTCGCGTGCAGCAGCTGGCCAGCGGTGGTGGCGGCACCTTGGGGCACGAATCCGGGATGGCGGGCCTCTTGCCGGCGATGACCACCGTGGCGATGTCGAAGGGCGATACTTCGTCCGGGTACACCACAGACTTGCGCGCAGCCAGCTCCCACAGCAAAATGCCGAAGCTGCAGCGCCAGCCGCCACACAAGCACTTCAGAATAGCCGGCTACATGCCCCGCCCCCCGCCCCGAGCAAAGGCCGCGCGCATGGCAGAGCTGTCAAGTGGGAGTGGTAGGTGGTCACCTGTAGGCGTCGCTCTTCTCCGAGAATTTACGCTCCATGAGAGCCTCTGTTGGTTGGGGAGAGTGTGGAGGAGGAGCGGACAAAGTAAGCAGCAGCGGAAGCCCAAATGGGGGAAGGGGGGGGGATCAAAGCACTGGCGCCGGCGGCACGCACCTGGCGCCATCCACGAGACAGGACCTGGGAACACGAACGTAGGCGCGTCGTGGCGGCGGCGGCGGCGGAGGATCCATGAGTGTCGGCGGTGGTGCGGGTGGAATTGGGGGAAGCGTCATGGCGGCACATACCGAAGCTGTTGTTGGTCATGAGGTAGGCCGAGGTCTTGACCCGGCTCAGGCCAAAGTCGGTGACCACCACACGGTAGTTCGCGTCCACCAGGCAGTTGCGGGTCGCGATGTCCTGTACATGGAAGACACACGTGTGGTGGCGTGGTGGTGGCGTGGTGGTGCCGTGGTGGTGCCAAAGTAAGGAAGGGCCACCTCGGGCGGTCTCGCCGATTCGTTGACCTGCGGTGGCGGCGGCGGCAGTGTGCGCACACATACCCGGTGGATGACGTGCTCGCAGTGCAGGTGCAGAATGCCCGCCGCCGCATCACGGGCCATTCCCACGATGGTCTTCCAGCCAATGGGCTCCCTGCGCTTGATGACGATGTCGTAGAGACTCCCCTGCCAGGCGCAGTGAGCGACGGGGGAACAAAAATAAAAATGGTGGCCATCATCAGCATGCGTGGCGCCGGCGGCGACGTGATGGAATGGGGGGGGGATGTTGGTTCCGTTATTATGATTGGTGTTATGATTGGTGTTATTATGGTAGGTTGGTAGGTAGGTAGATAAGGTACCTTGGGATAGAATTGCGTGACCAGGCAAAGCTCGGGGATCTTGGCCAGGCCTAGGTAGTTGACCACGTGCGGGTGATGGCACAGCTTCCTGTGCAGCAGGTGGCGCTCCATGAGCCCCGCGCGCCCACATGGCACGTGCATGCGCGAGACAGCGACGAGGCCGGGCGTGGCGTACTCCAACAGCTGCGCCTCGCGATGGAGTTCGGCCAGTTCCTTTTCACCCAGGGCGCCCACCAATTTCTTCACAGCCACCTGCGCACCACGCCACTCTGTGACCAGCCGTACCAGTAGCCATCATTTCGCACACACATCGATCGTAAGCATCCGCAGGAACCACACGGCCCCACGACTCACGACACGGGACGGCGCCCATGTGTACATTACCCGCAGAATAGACGATGCCGAAGACGCCTCGGCCAACGGGATGGCGCTGGATTCGGAGTTCCTTGGCGTTGAGGAGCCGATAGGTAGCGCCCTGCGTGGCATCGAACAGGTCTCCGTGCTCTTCCAGCTCCCCGCTGGCGAACTCGCTCGACTTCCTACGCACGGCACATACACGACACGAGTACACACACACACACACACACACGATACGACACACGACACGACCAACGACACACAACACCGTCGGCATATTCAAGCAAGGGGGCAGCATGGGGCGCAGGGGCACCTGTAGGCTGAGGAGGCCTTCTCTTCGGTCTCGAGGACGAGGCCATCCCCCAGGTCGGCGTAGTGATCTTCGGCCTGGATCGAAAGTTCGTCGTCGTCATCGCTTTCTTCATTGAATCGGAGAGCGCGCTCGCTGCCGTCGTCGTCGTCGCTGCCCTCCGTGTGATCGGTATCGGCATCCGCGCGCGCCTGCACCTACCAACCGATGGCCAACGACACGTCACACCTACGAACGAGTTGCGCCGAGGAGGGGCCGCCAGCATCACGCCCCACCAGACGGGCGGGCGGACAGCAGTGCGGATCAAAGGAGAGGGCGGGGTGTACACGTGAGGAAGAACTCGAGAGGCTGGCCGGAGCCGCCGCCTTCTTCGTGCGCGAGGCCCGGAAGTTGGGCAGCTGTTCGATGGCTGAGATGCAGCACCACCAGCCACCAGCCACCAGACACATGCGACACACACGACACAATAAAAAAAATAATTTAAAAAATCGGTCAAGGAGGAAAAGAGAAGAGAAATGAGAGAGGGCGTTGTGGGGTGGATAAGTGTGTACCGACGAGGAGCTTCTTGCGCTTCCCGAATTCGGCGATGCCCAGGCGGATGAGGTCCTCCTCGGAGAGCTCCACCACCACGTCGAACGTGATCTCCTCCTGTTGTTGTTGCAACGACCCCCTCCCCCCACCCACAACAACAACAAATAATATAAAAAAAATAAAAAATAGTCAATACGTCACTCACCCTCCACAGCACAGCAACCCACCTCCGTGTCCGTCATCGCCATCGGTGCAGCTGGTCCGACACACGACACACACACGACACACGACACGCACGCACGCACACGCACGACACACACACGACACACACACGGCACACACGGCACACACGCACGCCATCATCTCCCCTCGCGTGCGCACCTTCTTGAAGAG
>NW_004457532.1:915952-919105 GCF_000313135.1 Acanthamoeba castellanii str. Neff
AGAGAGAGAGAGAGAGAGAGGCATCAAGGTACGCGCAGGGAGAGGAAGGTTGGTGCAGGTGCGTACCTTGGTGCTCCACGATCTTGCCGCGGATGTAGCGCACCTTGAAGGTGCCCAGGTGCGGAGGCTTCAGCAAGCCCACCCCATGCCTACCCCAACGCCCACCATCGGCCATTGCGTCCGTTGACGCACCCCGCCCCCAGCCAGCCCACGATCACACGGGTGAGTGTACGGAAAGAGGGCTCTCTTGCCGGAGTGGAGGGAATTGGGGACCCCCCCCCGCCCCCCAATGTTTGAACTACAACGACTATGATGGCAATATTACGGTAGGAAAGGGGCGGTACCGCTGGTCGTCCTTGAACTGGCCCACGTAGCTGGTACCATCCGGGGTGGTGTAGCACCCGACCCCTACGTGCCACGTCGCACGCACACACGCACGTACGTGCACGCCACAACACGGCAACACGACCAACGTCCCGACAACACCACAACACGACAACGCGTCGGTAGAGGATCCAGAAAAGAGGATGCCGGGTCCAAGAAACACGACGATGGCCACTCCGTGAGGCGGCGGCCCGCATTGCTGGGGGGGAGGGAGGAGGGCACCATCAAAGTTGTTGTTGGCGAACTGTCCAACGTAGCGCGCTCCGTCACTGAACAGGTAGGTCCCTGCACGCACGCACGCACGCACATCAACACCGTCGTCAGTTGCAGCCGGCCCGGGTGCGCGAAGAAGACCGAAGGTGTCGCCGCGTTAACAAGTGACGAGGCGGGCGGGGGTGGATCGTTCCGTACCTTCGCCGTGCATCTTGTCGTCGACGTACTCCCCGATGTACCTACTCCCCGCCAGTTACCACCACCGCGGCGGAGGTCACGCGAAGGACCGGAAGCACGCAGCTCAGCACCAAGCAAGCAGCGAGAGAGGGAGGCGCCGGGTGAGAGGGGGACGTGGCGTACTTGGTGTTGTCCGCTGACGAAAGGAAACACACACACACGACACAGAGAGAGAGAGAGGGAGGGCCGAAGTGAATGGGAGCACGCAAAGACTGCCAATCGCCAGCCAGCCAGCTACGATGCCACCACATGGCGCCGCATGGGGAGGGGGCGTACATCCAGATGTGTACTCGCCAAAGCCCATTTTCTTGTCCTCCTGAAACTGGCCCTGTGGCACGACTCACGATACACGTCGTGTCGTCCCGTTGCACAGCCCCCCCCCATACAAAACAGATCCGTCGTCGATCAGACCACATCACCGCCAATCACCAGCCACCACCGCCAGCCACATGTGACCAATGCAAGGCAGACCAGGCCGGGCCAGCGCAGATGCAGGGCAAGCAAAGGGCGGGTCGGCGTACCTCGTACAAGGTCCCGTTGGCCCACAGGAAGCGGCCCTGCCCGTGCTTGCGGCCATTCTTCCACTGCCCCGTGTAGGTGGCCCCGCTGGGCCACGTATAAGTTCCCTTGCCCTCGAACCGGCCATCCAGCCACTCCCCTGCACGGAGGAGTAACCACACATGACACGACACACACACGACACACACGACACACGGGCATATGTGTAGCGTGTGAGGACTGGGTCTCTCGCGGCGGCATTGAACGCGCAAACGTCCACACGTCCCATGCGCATGCGCCGCGGGGCGCGTAGGGTACCCTGGTAGCGCGAGCCGGAGGTCCACACGTAGGTGCCCACGCCTGTCTGCTTGCCGTGACGCCAATCACCCTCGTAGGTGCCATCCTTGAAGACCATGGCCCCGCGCCCGTGCCGCCGGCCTTTCCCGTCGAGGCTGCCGATGTACCACGAGCCATTCGCGTACACCTTCTTCCGCTGCTGCCCCTCCCCCTGCGCAGCTGTGTTTCACCCCTCGCGCCACACCACCACACCATCACACAAGCGCGACGCGCGCGCACGTTAAGAACCCCCCCCCAGCACGCAAAGCCCAAAATAAAACAAAACAAAACAAAAAACGGCCAAGAAGGGAGATACAGGAGATGCTCGCACGCCTCATCTCTCGTGGTGCTGTCGTGTTCCCTGCTCGTGGGTGTTCTCCTCGCCCCTTTGCACGCGCCAACCAACCAACTGCACCAAGGCCAATAATCTGTTTTTGGTACCTCACGTGATTTCCTTCTGGAACAGTTTTTTCTTTTCTTTTCTCGTTTTGCTGACAGCACACGACGGTGCACAGCAGCGGCTGGCCGGGGGCGGGCATGTTTTGTTATTGTTGTTGTTGTTGTGTTGGGGCAGAGTTCATTCAGGTTGAGGGGAGAGGGGCTGGGGGAGGAGGACAGCCACTAACTACAAACTAGTTCGTTAGTAGTTGTAGCGGGAGAAGTCCAGGCGGGGGGCCTTGCTGGCCGCCGCCCCGGTTGTGTGGCGTGTCCCCGGCTGGCGGGCAGCGGAGGAGAGCGCAGCCGAGCGCACGGCCGAGTGGAGCCGGAGGGCCGGAGCCGGGGGCAGGCACCCCACGGCCTGCTTGAAGGCGGCAGGGTGGGCGGCGCCCACTTGCGTGAGCACCTCCAGTGCACGCCCGGCCCCCATCCCGCCGCCGCCGCCGGTGTCCTGCTCCTCGCGCAGCTGGGCCACAAGACCCGCCACCAGCAGGCCCATGACACCCTCGCCTGCCACACACCAACGGGTACGCACGCACGGCCACGTGTCAGAAAAAGAGAGAGAAAAGGACCTCCGCCCGCGGGTGAGGTAGAGATGGGTGGCTGGTGGCTGGTGGTGCCGTGGTGGTGGTCGTGGTGGTGGCTGGTGCCGTGGTGGTGGTCGTGGTGGTGGGCGTGGTGTACCCTGCTCGCGCGGGCACAAGGCCCAGAGGGCGAGGAGGAGCCGGGTGGCCTGCAGGCACAGCGAGGTGGCCTTGTCGCCGCCCGCCTGTGGCGCGTCGGCCTCCATGGCGGCGGCGACCACGACGCCCTGCGGAAGGCGGTGCAGGAGGAGGCCCGCGTGGGGCGCCGCCGTACGCAGGTAGTAGAGCGGCAACGACGACGCTCGGCTCTCGCCCGCCTGCACCGAGGATACGATGAATGGATGGATGGGTGGATGGGTGGAGGAGGGTTGGGTGTTGGTGTTGGGTGTTGGGTGTTGGGTGTTGGGTGTTGGGTGTTGGGTGTTGGGTGTTGGGTGTTGGGTGTTGGGGGGGGAGTGGGAGT